>NC_133324.1:574589700-574889700 GCF_042186555.1 Aquarana catesbeiana | reverse complement strand
TGGCAACCAAAAACACAGTAGGGCTTATTTTCGGGGTAGGGCTTGCCATTTAACCCCCAGTTTGAACAGAGTAAAAGTGCTTGTAAACTGCTATAATCCTCGCTTTTACAGTAGAATATAGTGTAAAAAGTATGTGTTTCTGTAATCTAATTGTGTCGCCTTCTTCCGTGACCCACCTGATCGGTCTTCCCTGGCACAAGCACTGCAGAGGGAGGGGGGCCCGAGATCCCCCACTGGCAGAAGAGGAGAGCAGCGGGGATCAGCTGAGCGCGGCTTGATGCTTCCATGGCCCGCCTGAGCTCTCTTACCCGCTCCCAGCTTTGCAGAGGACAGGGTGCCCGAGATCCCCCGCTGACAGCTGGCATAAGAGGAGAGCAGCGGGAAACAGGTGAGCGCGGCTCGGCGCTTCCATGGCCCGTTTGAGCTCTCTTACCAACTCCAAGCTTTGCAGAAATCCCTCGCTGACAGCTGGGGGAAGAGGAGGAGAGCAGCAGGAGGTCAGCTGAGCGTGGAGCTATAAGAAGGTATTTTACTCATTTATATTACAGAAACACACACCTTTTACACATAATACTGTAATAGAGAGGATTCTAGCAGTTTACAACCACTCTAAACTTATTTTACAACTACTAAACTTATTTTCAGGGTAGGGCTTATTTTTCAGCGCTCCTGGAAAATCAGGGTAGGTCTTACCTTCAGGGTAGGTCTTACCTTCTATACATATTGCTCATGTCTATACAATATACAAAACCCTTAATGGATGGTAGATTTTGGAAAGTTAAAACAATGCCCACCTTTTCGGTCAATCTAAAGCTCACCACACATTGCTATCTGATTGTACAATCTTCTTTGAGGTGGCCATACATTGTACAACATATGTACATTTTTTTTAGATGTACCCAAGCTATGTGATATTAGAACAGACCTAAACAATCCATTTAATGTATGTAGCCAATCAGATAGGCCCCTGCACTGCAGAATGGACAGTTGGTTGTACAGGAGATTGTACAGTGTATGGTCTACCAACATCAGACAGGCCCCTGCACTGCATAATGGATGGTAGATCTATAGGAGATTGTACGATCAGATTGTATAGTGTATGGCCTACCAACAACTATGTAGTGCAAATACCTACCTGCTTGGATAAAAGTTGATTGGATAGAGTAGGTAAATCCTCAGATTACAAAGGTTTGATAAATCTAAAGGTGATTATACAAAGGTCAGATTGTAATGTGTATGGTGACCCTTAAGGTTTCCTAAAATAAGACTTTGAAATTTGGGAAAATAAAAGACATATGACTAATAGATGTTGTGTCAAACCTGTCGTCCTAATATTTGTTCTTTGTCTTCAGTGTTAAAATTGCTCCAGGAGCTGTTGTGTGCGTGGAAAGTGAAATCAAAGGGGATGTGACAATAGGTCAGTAAACATTTCATTCTCTCTACTACATGTTATTTAAAACAGTATTAGTCCCTTAAAAAATATATAATATATTGCAGCTTATTAGTTCTTAAATGTGGTGGCTGCATTCGTATTCTTTTTTATGTTTTTTCTTTGTTTTGTTTTTTACATAATGATGTAGCCAATAGCACACCTCATGTTTTAGTCCCCATTCACACTGAGCGACACTGCTGCATCACGGTTTTTCCTATACTGTAAAATCCGATTTATCAGTAACTGATTTATATTTTCAGTTCCTGGAATAGATTATTATTAGTATTTGTGTTATATGATTAGCTTGCTTTTTATCCATTTTTCTATATAGAATTATGTGTTTGTGAGGTTTATGGTTGACTTATTTTTAAAATAGGTTTTTAGGCTAAAAATTTGTTGGCATATTCTCTATCTATAATATATATTTCATATTCTGTTATTCTTGTCCCCTTGCCTCTCATACAGGTCCAAGAACTGTGGTTCATCCCAAAGCGCGGATATATGCTGAAGCAGGACCCATTATTATTGGTGAAGGCAATCTAATAGAAGAGCAGGCTTTTATACGTAATGGGTAAAGTAAATGGCATGAAAGATGACATTTATATCCTGTGTGTATTGTTAAAGTGCTTCAGTCACTCCAAGAAAAAAAAAAATTAAAGCCGCATTGCAAAAGAAGAGTTCGAATCTATACCAGTTCATTAGGAGGTGACTCTGATCTTCCCTCCCTCTGGCCGAAGGAACTTCCACATCCAACACATTTCCAGGGTGTGTTGAATGCTGAAGCTTTGCTTGTTAGAAAGGCCTGAGATTGTGATTATTGTAAAGTTAGTGTGGATAGAATTTATGACTATACAGCACATGCCAAGTTGGTGGTGGTGAACGTCCCATAGTTATAAAATCTGTTTTGGCTTGAAAACAATCTAAATGTCAGTAGACAGCATATGACTTTCACTTGCTGAGCTCTTCTGTAGAACCTCATGGCATTTCACACAGTTGTAATCTTGCAGTGTTTAGAGCAGGGGTAGGCAACCTTAAAGAGGTGGAGATCTACCTGAACAACATGGGAATAGTCAAAGCTCTCCAGCGGTGTCGCCCAGTGTCACCCCCTCACACCTGATTTAAAACTCTAATTGCCATACTACCATGACGCAATCATGTGCATTGTACGACAATCATGGGTTTAAATCAGGTGGTGAGGAGGCAACATATCGCCTCCTCACCACCTGTAAAACACACTTGGATCTCTTTTTAGAGGAGCAGCAGGGGCTGCTGCACTTGTGAATGAGCCTTTTTGCATTCCGCAGCGCCACCTGCGGTTGAGTCGTGGAATTATCACCCCCAATTCCTATCCCCTTTAGCTGAGGCAGCAGCCAAAGGTGTACACATGCTGCAGCAGTAATTAAATCTCCTGATGCTTTTGGTGGGTGCTGCCGACTGCTAAACGCGACCCATTCAAGCAAATGGGGCCACTCTGCAAGTGCCCTGCAACTGCATGCTTCTGCAGGGTCCAAGGGGTTAAAGCAGGTGTAGAGAAAGCAACACAACCCTGACTGCTTCAATCTCTTGTTTGCTGTACTGCACAAGTTTTCAAGGCACTTGCAGAGTGGCCTCCTTCACTTGAATGGGTAATGCTTGGCAGGTGCTACACCCACCCACCATGACATGGTGTATAACTCCTTCTGTGGCTGTGACATGTGTACACTCCTGGCCACTGCAGCTAAAGGGGGTGCGGTTAAGGCAGGGGTGATACAAACATGTCTTAACTATGGGGTTTTACAACCCTCCCAAACTACAAATGTAAATGAACCCTAATGCCCTGTACACACAATAGGATTTTCTGACGGAAAATGTGTGATAGGACCTTGTTGTCGGAAATTCCGACCGTGTGTAGGCTCCATCACACATTTTCCATAGGATTTTCCGACACACAAAGTTTGAGAGCTTGCTATAAAATTTTCCGACAACAAAATCCGTTGTCGGAAATTCCGATCGTGTGTACACAAATCCGACGCACAAAGTGCCACGCATGCTCAGAATAAATTAAGAGACGAAAGCTATTGGCTACTGCCCCGTTCATAAAAATATCCATATCCGGAAAAAACCCATGGATTTTGTTGTCGGAATGTCCGATCAATGTCCGACCGTGTGTACAGGGCATTACTGTTCTGAGCCCCCTATAAGGCTGCTTTCAAACTGATTTTCTGTGATTTACCTGCACCTCGGGTGCTGCGCAGTGCATTTGCCACTTTCCTGGGTTAGCTGCGCTTTGCCATAGACTTCTATTATATCCTGCATTCAGAAAGTGCACCAAACCCACAGGATATAATAGAAGTCTATGGCTAAGTGCAGCAAACCCGCAGTAAAGCTGCAGGTACTCTGCACTGCACCCTCAGTGTGGGTAAACCGCAGCACATCAGTGTGAAAGCAGCCTTATACTAATATGCCCAGTGTATTGCTTCAGACTGACCCGATGATCTCTTCTTTCCTGCCGCTGGCACCACTCTGAAGACTGCTAGTCCGCAAAAGGGGTGGAGTGCAGTTGGTATCATTCATGCATGGGACAGAAGCCAACACTACAGAGGAGGCATCGGCTTAGGCAGCTCTTGCTCCCTACTACAGCTCCAAGTACTTCCTTTGCATTTGATGCTCTGGGATGGCGGGTCAGCAAGCCCAGACCTCTATCTACCAGTCACCTGGCTACAATCTACAGGTTTCTGATTCCCGGTTTAGAGGAATAACTCTTTAAAGCCTAATTCTAGGCAGCTAAAGAAGGGTTTTATTGGTGCCCCATTAGGGAGTTTTATCCTGTCTCCTGTGTGTTACATAGAACAGGATGGTAAAAAAAAAAAAAAAAATGTCACAAAATTCAGATATCTTAGTGTGGGAAGCCTTACAGGCTTTCTAAGCTGTCTTTGTCCCCACTAGGGAGATTTCCCATCACTTTCTATCATGTCATTAGATCAGGGAGTGACCATAAACAAAAAACCCAACAGGGACATCACCAGCAATAAAAAACAAAGTTTTAACCCTTCCTAAGCCTGTTTTAACACTGAATTAAAAGAGCTTGTTAATAATTGTAATGTTTAGAAACCTCTTGATCAGATTTTGACATGGAAACACTATGGGGTTGATTTACTAAAACCGGAGAGTGCAAAATCTGGTGCAGCTGTGCACGGTAGCCAATCAGCTTCTAACTTCAGCTTGTTCAGATAACCCTGGAAGCCAATTGGTTTCTATGCAGAGCTGCACCAGATTTTGCACTCACCAGTTTTGGTAAATCAACCCCAAAGGGTCATGTCACTGGCAACAAACTGACAGCCTAGGAGTCTTGTATCTATGAAGTCGTTCCTTCACTAGCCAGCAAGATATCACTCCCTTAATGCTCCCTCGATAGCAAGTGAGACTTGCCAGCAAGGCAGCAGTGTTGTATAGGTACAGAGGATGCGCTCACTGGTAATTCTGCTGCTGATGTGTCAGCTGCAACAGAATTGCCAGTGTGGCAGTATGACATAGTCCAGTTTACGTGGACTATAAACTTTGATGAATTCAGGAGAGGATTTAACATGCCTGTGATACATTTAAAATAGTTCAGAAAATGTATTCCCAATGTAAAATTAAAAAGATCTCATCTGTTCACGTAAAAGATGTTGATTGGACTATGTTTTCCCTACGTATCTTCTGGCACAGCACATGAGAGAGTATGGTCTGCCCACTTAAAACAGGAAACAAAAGGCTCATATTCAAAAAAAAAAGCACTTGTTACCTGTCAGCCTCAGTTCTTTGTGTTTACTTTGCATATCAGGAACTTTTTTTTACAAGTACTGTAGTACAATGTGTCTTGGCTAGATGCAAGGGCCGGACCCAGTCTAAGCAGCTATTCCAGGATTGTGGACCTGGGCGCCAAAGATAGGTGGGCTACAGGGAATCCCTGTGGAGAAGAGCTTACTACCTTTGTCCAGAGGTGTGTACTTTTTCCCTAGAGGTTTCCTTTTATCTCTTTTATAGATAGGCAACTATCACCATTAGTTTTAGGGCATCTAATTACCCCTCTCCCTGTACAGGGTGGTAACTTCTGGGCCTGCTAAACATTCAAGTGTGTGCTAATGTTTGTGCATACGGCTGTTGGTGACCCTTTCTGACCACAGCCAGCCTGGCAACCCCAACTCAGGGATTTCTGCCGTGACCCCCCCCCCCACTTCCCTCCATAAGGGTAACTCAGCTTGCAGTCCCAAACTTGCTGATAGATGGGCCTCAGAAAGTAATTGATTGATTGGGACAGAGGTGGAGTCAGGAGTGGGCACAGATCCAATGGTATAGTGTGCAGGAAATTATGGCTTGAATGACAATGATTCCCACCACCAGTGGCTTTAGGATAAGCAAAAAAAAATTGTATTTTAATGCATTTTTCCATTTACTGGTGGTATTCACAGACTGGGCGCAGTTATTTTGCTTTAGCAATCAATGTGAGTTATTCCTAGGCAACTAGTGTTGGCCAGATGCAAAAATGTAATGGCTATCTTAGGATTTTTATCTGCATGGGCATTGATCTGTAAGGCTGGGTTCACACCTATGTGAATTGGATGCGACTTACACCGCATCCAATTCGCAGGACGTTTTAAAATCTGTTCATTTGAATAAGGCTGGTTCACATATGTGCGTTGCCTTCACACTCTGTATTGCCCGTGTGTGTTTTCTGGGCATTGCTGTGCGAATTGCAGGCACATAATCTTCTATGTGAACAAAAATTCTCTCCCCCTCCTCACTACACCTCCCCCCCTCTCCCTGCTCAGCTGATCTGCAGATACAACGGAGAGGAATCGCTGAACAGCTGCTTTTTCTCTTCGCAGAGAAAACAGAGCTGGAATTCGCACCGCACATGTTTGAATTAAAGGAGACTCTGTTATCTAAATGAGATGGGTTGGATTATAAACTTCGAAAAATCAAATCTAGTTCCCTCCCAAGGGGTAATGTTTCTAGGCTACATTATAGACTTTACAATGGAGAAGTATTCTGCCAACACAAAAAATAATTGAAAAACATCAAACATGTGTTCAATATCAAGGCTACTAGTAGAGATCAACCTTCAGATCAATGATGAGCAGAATGTTGGGTGTAGAACAATTCAAGATAATTGCGGAATTTTTCTTCTTGTAAACTAGGACAGATCACAAAAGCATTGGACACCCAAATTCCAGTACCTTATCATTCAAACTGAGCTTGGTGTGGTAGATGCATGCTAGCACATTACGACTTAAAGTGATTGTAAAGAAGAAGGTTATTTATCCCAATGCATTTTATGCATTAGGATTAAAAGCCTTCTGTGTGCAGCAGCCCACTAATACTTACCTCTGGTCCATCTAAATCAGCAAATCGGCTGCCCGGGACTCCCCTTGGCTGGGACAGCAGCACGGTCCCATTGGCTCCCACTGCTGTCAGTCAAAGTCAGTCAGCCAATCAGGAGAGAAAAGGGATGGGACCAGGCTGGGGCTCCATGTCTGAATGGACACAAGGAGCTGTGGCTTGGCTCGGGTGCCTGTGGGGGCACTCAACAGGAGGAAGGGGCCAGGAGCACCGAAGAGGTACCCGAGAAGAGGAGGATCTATGGTTGCTCTGTGCAAATCCACTACAACAGAGCAGGTAAGTATGACATGTTTGTTATTTTTAACTTAAAAAAAGAGACTTTACAATCACTTTAAACTGCCCAGTGTCTAATTTTTTTTTTTCTTTTTCATACATCGTGGGACATAGAGTTAGGCTAATATTCATTACCTACTGGGTTATACTTCATCTCCAGGTGAATGGACACTGGTAGACCAAAGATCCTTAGACAGGAAGTGATCCCTTATATAACCCCTCCCATACAGGAAGTACTTCATTTTTTTACCAGTGTCTGCAAGGTGGATTGCACAGTTGTTCGAGCTCTCTGAGCTCCAGGTCTCTAGTCCCACAAACGGTTCTTAAATGAATCAAGGGTTTGACCGATCAGGACCATTTGACACAGGCTCTATATGCTTAGATAAATGGTACCCGAGCCTCACAAAGAAGACTCAAAATCCTGCGAGGCATTCCTGCAGGGTACTTTACAACTCCAAGGGAGTGGACCCTAAACATGAAAAGGGTACCCAGTCCTTGAAGGTCCTCAAGTGACAGGAACCTGCCGTGATGGGTGAAGATTGGGCTCTTAGTTTACTAAGCTGCCCTGCACCTGGACAGGTAAGTGAAACCCCTTTAATTACTTATTGTGGGGTGTCCCAGTGATTGTAACAATCAGTCAAGCTAGCTAGCGGCTGGACACCTGTGTGTGGTGACCATACGGGGGAGTTTTGGCTAGCTGTGGTTGTTTGCAAAGTGTACCTTTTTTGCTTGTGTCTGGCTGTTTTTTACTGTATGATGGCGCACGACGGTGCGCCCTGGTGCACGTGCATTCGCAAAAGTGCTGCTGTGCTTAGCAGTTTTGTTTTGGGGGCCGTGGCGCACACAGCTTCGCCGCACATGCGCCGCAGCCTTTGTCTGGACGCACAAAGATACGTCACACGTGAATACAGCCACGCCCATTCGCTGGGACCGCGCACGTGCATATGCATGCACAGAACGTTCCGGCACACAGCCAGCTTATTTAAGCTGTGTATGCCAAACGTGCGGTGCTTCCAGAAGGCAGCTGTGGGACACAGAGCAGGCTCTGAACCAGGCATTTGTTGTGGTTCATTTCCCCTTACCCGGGTCACGTGAGTCACCACATGTTGCTTGGCAGGCTAAAGGTGCTTAGCAGGATTGTTGCATAGGGGCTTGGTGAGCCCTATTAAAGGGTCTCCCTTCTGAGGTGTGTTAATACTACACCCAGGTACTCTCTTTTTGTGGCTAGTAAATGTCTTTAAAAAAGAGGAGCGGGACTAATACTACAGGGAAGGGCACACCTATGTCGTCAGTAGTTCCTGATGAACCTAGTCGTATCCCTGGTGTTCTATCCCCTGAAAGACCAGAGGCTTCTGGGCAATCTGAGCCACTGCACCTATCTAGTATTGTGCCTACAATCAACGCTGCTGCTTCGCCCTTTATCACCAAGGATGAACTGTCCTGAGCCCTAGCCGGGTTAGAGCACAGGATTGCTGGCATGATTGCCTCCATCCAGTAGGGTGGCAAGAAGCGTGACAGATCCCCCTCCCCAGAGCCTCCTAGTTTGGAGCAGGAATGGATTGAGGATGGGGAAGAGCTAAAAGCTCAGGATTCTGTAGAGGGCCTGGCAGGTGAGTCTGCTTCCGAGCAATCTGGACAAGAAGATATCCAGTTGATGTCTGCCTCTCAGTCGCAGAGGCTTTTGATCCTGACTCTTACCAAAATGGTTTGTTCTGCCTTTAAGTTGCCTCTTGCAGAGGTTACTGAGCCCCCCTGGTCCTCTTTGGGGTCCCTGAAGCCTATTCAGGCCACACAGGCTTCCCCCTTACACCCTCTGCTGGAACAGGCGGTAGATAATGCACAGGGCTTGAAAGACCCTGTTGACAAGACATTGGAGTCATTATTAAAGGCTTCCTTTTCTTTGGCCAGTTCAGCCATTCAGCCAGCTGTTGCAGCAATTGGTATCTGCCAGTCCGTAAAGGATCAGGTCAGAATGATCTGGCTGAAAATAAGACAGATATTTCTCAAGTGCTGTGTTTTGCTGTTGATGCCTTTAAAGGATTCAATACAGCAGGTTTCACATTTGGCCCTCTCGTCTGTACATATGCGCAGACTTTTGTGGCTTGAGAACTGGTCAGCCGAGCTTCCTTGATAAAAGTTATTGGCTGGTTTCCCCTTTTCATGGGGAACGTTTATTTGGTGATCATTTTGACAAATATATCTGAAAGATTTCCGGAGGGAAGAGTTCTCTACTTCCTGTGAAGAAAAGCACCAGACGTCCCTCGTTTAAAGCCTCAGGGACTGCTTCCTCAAATGTCTCAGCGCCAAGGCAGTTCCGCCACCAACAGAGCGCTAGAGCCAGGGACAAGCCGCTAGGCTAGGGCCAGAAAAAGCCCTGGGTCCAAAACTCTTCTAAACCCAGCACCAAGCTCTCCTTTTGAGGGGACGTCCCCACTCTGTCGGGTGGGGGGAAGGCTGCTGCACTTTGCGGACATTTGGAGAACAATTGTAAAAAAAGCAAACTGCGCTATTAACTGTGGGAACCATGCTGCAACTCAAGATGTTACACAACACCAACACAAGAATACAAAAAAAAGAGAAGCTGCGCTAGATAAATTGACCTGTGAAGCACTCGCCATTCAGGAACTGGAAAGATGCACTCACAAAAAAATGATGAATGAAAAACTTATAAAAATAAAAATTGTGATTACTAAGTGAACTAAATAGTGTAAACACAAAAAACCTGAAAAAATGTATAAATGAACTAAAAAAAATTAATAAATGGAAGTGAACCAAAAATGCCAATGAGACAAATGAACTAGAAGTTTACACTAAAAGCATAAAAAAGTAGAAAAATTGTCCCAATAGTGTTAAAATGAGGCTGAACAATAAAGGATTGACAGATAAATAAAAACATATAATGACAAATTGCCAACCTGATAAAGTGACAATGGTGAATAATATTCTCCAACCGAAAAATGGTGTTAAATATGTAACAAATGTAAGTCCATATAAAAATAGCAGAAAAATAAGGAAAAAAAAGCAATTTTTATAATGGTTCCAACTGCATATGCTAATGGTGACTGCTGAGACTGTGGTTAGTAAATTCAGAAGTGATAGTCCATAAGGATGTATCAATGAATCCTCCACGGTGACTTATGATACAAACACCCCAGAAAGTGTGAAGAAATAGGAAAGTGCCTCCACCTGAGCACACGCTGCCGCTTACCAGATCGATATGGTCCCTCCTTATGGGGGACCAGGGGGCGCCTATGGCTTATAACCCAGCCTAGGGTCTCTGTGCCGTGCACCGAACTCCTCAGCGGTGATAATCCTCATACGATAGGATACGATTAATGGTTTCCCATAAAACAACATAAGGCTTGCATACTATAAAACCCTTTAAATTTATTAAGCTTAAAAAGACAAGTAAACACTTACAGTTAAGTGAAATAAAACCAGCAATAAGAAAATCAAGCCAGCCGGCTCTCGATAGCAAGCCGTTACTTCCGGGACTAGCATAATACGCGGTGACATCAGCATGCCGCTCCTCTCCGCGTATTACGCTAGTCCCGGAAGTAACGGCAGCTATCGAGAGCCGGACGGCTCGATTTTCTTATCTAGTGATTCACTACAGATGCCAGTCTCTCAGGCTGGGGAGCGACCCTAGAGGGACTCACAGCTCAGGGGGAATGGTCAAGGACAGAACAGATCCTGCCCATCAATGTCCTGGAATTACAGGCAGTATGTCTGGCCCTACGGTCCTGGACGGTGGAGCTTCAGGAATGTCCTATCCGGGTTCAGTCCGACAGTGCAGCTGCAGTGGCCTAAATAAACCACCAAGGCGGTACCAGGAGTCGTTCAGCTCTGACGGAGGTGAACCACATACCAGCCTGGGCGTAGGGACATGTGCCGATTCTATCGGCAGTCCATATCACGGGAGTAGAGAACTGGAAGGCAGATTATCTCAGCTGCCAGCAGATCTGCACGGGGGAATGGTCCCAGGGGTGTTCCAGGAAATTTGCCGGCATTGGGTATGTCCAGAGGTCGACCTATTGGCATCCAGGTTCAACAACAAGCTACAGCAGTTTGTGTCCCAAACAAAAGATCCTCTGGCAATCGGAGCAGATGCTCTGGTAGTTCCATGGAGCCAGTACTCCCCGGTTTATGCTTTCACTCCTATCCCTCTCCTTCCACATTTGTTCGTAAAAGAGGGGGTTCCAGTCTTACTGGTGGCACCAGCCTGGCCCAGAAGGCCCTAGTTCCCGGAGATTGTGAGACTGACAATAGACGGGCCATGGACGCTTCCAAGTCGCCCCAATGTACTGTCTCAAGGTCCTGTATTCCACCCCAATTTACAGTCTCTAAATTTGACAGCATGGCTATTGAAGCCAGGGTGTTAAAGGACCGTTGCATCTCAGGACCAGTGGTGTCTACCCTAGTGAATGCTAGAAAGCTGTCACCAGGAAGATCTATCATAAGGTCTGGAAGACTTGTATTACTTGGTGTGAAGCCAGAAAATGGCATCCTCGAAAAATACGTGATTGGGAGAATTCTCTCTTTTCTACAGTCAGGTGTGGAAATCAGATTGGCCTTGAGTACAATTGGTGGTCAAATTTCGGCCCTGTCAGTATTCTTCCAAAGGCCTTTAGCCTCCCATTCGCTAGTCTGAACCTTTATGCTGGGGCAAATCATTTGCTTCCCCCCCATTAGGTCACCTATGTGTCCTTGGGAATTGAATTTGGTGCTGTCTGTGTTACAGAAACAACCATTTGAACCTATCAAGGAAATTCCGTTAGACATACTGTCACGCAAGCTAGCCTTCCTGATGGCCATCACCTCGGCTAGAAGGGTGTCGGAGTTGGCGGTCCTTTCGTGCAGGGAACCATACTTGATCCTTCACCACGACAGGGTCGTGTTACGACCTGTTCCATCCTTTTTGACAAAAGTGGTGTCAACCTTTCATTTAAATCAGGACATTATTTTGCCTTCTTTTTTCTCTCCGCCTCGTTCGGCGGAAGAGAAACGATTGCATTCCTAGGACGTTGTCCGGGCAATCAAGGTTTATTTGTCTAGATCTGCGGAGACCTGAGGATCAGACTCCTTTTTTGCTTTACCAAAAGGACCCAAGAAGGGGAAGGCAGCTTCCAAGGCTTCCATTGCCAATTGGGTCTGTCAATTGGTCATTCAGGCCTATGGTCTGAAATGTAAAGCTCCTCCCTTTATGGTGAGAGCTCATTCTACCAGGGGTGTAGGAACCTCCTAGGCTTTTCACCATCGGGTATCTGTGGCTCAGATTTGTAAGGCTGCCACCTGGTCTTCAGTGCATACGTTCACAAAATGTTATCAAGTGGATGTTAGAGCAGCCAAGGATTTGGCTTTCGGCCGCAGTGTATTGCGGGCTGTCATATAAGGTCTGATGGCTATTGTTTGGCAGGGTGTCTCCCTCCCCTCAAGGCTATTGCTCTGGGATGTCCCATTATGGATATTTACTCCATAGGGCACTTGCCCTGTATTACTTGCCCCCCCCCTATTTTAGGGGTTGTGTAGTATGGCATAGACATGTTCTTATTCATCCTTTTTGTATATTGATCTGTTTTCTTTCTTTTTTTTTGGTGTTTCTTTCCCCTCATTGGTGCAGCTGTGTGGTGTGCCTCTGGGGATGTCGCGTCTGATCGGCTGCCTCCTTCATGCAGAGTCCGGGAGCTGCGAGGCATGGCAGGATCCCTCCCCTTTTCCCCCCTCTCGTCCGCTTTGGTGGGGGATCGGGGCGGGCTTCCCTTCGTGCGTCGGCGTCACGCACATGACGTCCGCAAGGCCATCCCGGCATTGGCGTTGTTCTTCCACTCCTTGCAGACACGTGGACGGCGGCGTCTCCAGCAGCTGTGGGCGGCGATTTGCCGCTGCGCTGGAGGGGGCCTCAGTTCACCCCAGTGCCTGCACTGTGTGACGTTGGGGGGAGTTTCCCTCTTTGGGGGGGTGGCCGGCTACACATATAAGGCACTGACCTTTTGCTAGCCTGTTTCTGGGCAGCACATCCATCACTGGGCTAGACACAGTTGGTCATCACTCACCACCTATAGGTAAGGAGGACAACATATGGGCATCCATGTGTGTGTCGGGGATGGGGGCTCTAGTATACTTGGGGCCTCACCTTACATATAGTACTCTCATTACTACAGACCCGCCACCAACAGTATGGACACACCATTCAGTGGAGACTCCTGTGTGTGCTTGGCCCTTTCCCTCCCTCTGTTAAGCTCCTCCCTCAGCTCCCGGACCTGACCAAGTTGGTGGCCCTGTGACTGCGCACCTCATGGAGTTAACACCCCTTCGGCATGTGAGTATCCATTTAGGGTAGTGGCGTTTTTGCCTCCCCTATATGCATATTTATCTTGTTTCTTTTCTCACCATGCATGTTGTATTTCATCCACCTAGAATACCCTTCCTTTTTCTTTTGTTTTTAGATATTGGTGCTTAATCGCCCCTGAAGAGTGTTTTGATACATGAAACGCGTCGGGATTATGATATGCACCTAACAATTACTTCCCCTTTTTACTGGATCTACAATATGAAAAAGTTTGTTACCTATTTACATTGTGATGTTATGCATTTCATGAATGTTTTATATTTTATACCATTCGCCCTGTACTCGTTTTAGGGGCTTGTCATTAAGGTTTACAATGTACCAATCAGGGTGTATCTGTATATGACGTGACAGTCAAACCCATATTGGGACCATTATCATGTCACTATGTTACTATGTATAAATAAAATGGCTTGTTTCTACGTTGACTGACCCGCTGGCCTCATTTGTCTACCTCACTCAAAGTCCCAACCTTCCTGTTTCCTGTATGCATGGGGATGGAGACTCGCATCTCACTCAAAGTCCCAGCTTTTCGCCTCTTCAAACTGGGATGTCCCAGTAGGTAGTGAATATTAGCCTAACTCTGTGTCCCCTGATGTATGAAAAAGAAGATAGGATTTTTTTTCGTCATACTTGCCTGTAAAAACCTTTCTTTGAGCACATCATGGGACACAGATGTCCCTCCCCTCTTTTTGAGTATTGAGTGCTTGCTACAAAACTGAAGTACTTCCTGTATTGGAGGGGTTATATAGGGGATTACTTCCTGTCTAAAGACCTTTGGACTACCAGTGTCCTTTCACCTGGAGATAAAGTATAACCCAGTAGGTAATGAATATTAGCCTAACTCTGGGTCCCATGATATATGAAAAAGAAAGATTTTACAGGTGAGTATGACGAAAAAATACTTTATTTATTTATTTATTTGTTTTTTATGCGGTTTACTACTGTTTTAAAATAGCTGCTCAGTTCCACAGAACAGTTATTATTATTCCATCCTTCTGTGATAATCCAACCAATGAAATGGATAAGGCCTTCCACTACTTGTATGTAAGGGCTATTCTAGCCTACTTGGAGATCATTAAAGAATGGAGAAACTCTGAACCTTTTTTATATTAGCAGCAGATGCTAAAAAAGTGGCATGGAGCATCCAAAAGCTCTATCTCAAGGGTTGATAAGGTATGCAGTAAAAGAGGAATATTTATTTTAGCTTCTCCAGGAGAAATCAGAACACTTTCTGAGAGCTCTCACAGCTTTTGGGCAGAAAAGGCGAGGGCAACACTAGAGCAGATTTGCAGGGCAGAGTTGTCATACTTTTGTCAAGTGGACTTAATCTCCAGTCAGGACCAGACTTTGTTAGGAAAGTCCTGTAAGCAGTGGACCCTTCCTAAGTAAGTTTTGGTTTCTCTCTTATTGTCTCATGTGTTTTCCTGGAGGATGATTGGGGAAAATTAGGTTCATAACCTGGTAACTTAATTTCCAAGAATCTTTAGGACAGCAGACTATTTGCCTCCCTAAGTATGTATTTTGAGTCATTGCAGTTTTTTCAGGACCGCCCGCCCACATTGTACTGTGGACAGGCTGCTCCTACAGACACAGCGACGTACCTGTACATCACTGGTTTCTTCTGACACAGCAGGTTTTTGTCAGCAAGTCCGGGCTAATGATTCATGGCCGGGACCCTCTGATCAGCTGTAATCACAGCCCAGAGCTGTGTTGACAATCAACACAGGGCTCTGTACAGAGGAAACGATCTCTGAGCTGAAGTGGTTAAGCTTTGCCTTCAGTCCCCTTGTATTATTTAGGCTATCAGGTAGCTGGGGCTTTTTTTATTGAGATATGAGCCCTGTGTTTTCTCTTATAGGTGGACGGAACCGCACTGTAATGTTCTATCCTGAAAGATTCTTGAAAACAAATTTCCCAGATAACTTTTTTTTTTTTTTATTTGATGGACATTTGTCTCTTCTTTCTGTGTTAATTGTAAAACTGGAGCAGCCAGAATAATTTTTTAAAGCTTAAGATAAACAAGCTGATAGAAAATGATTAGTTGCCATGCTCAGCTGCTCTAGATTCTGGCTGCTCCAGTATTGATAAATTCCCTTATCACGCCAATAACAATATTTCCCCTCATTGGGTCCATTTTTCCCAGATGGCATTACCTAAACATAATTTTTTTTTTATCCTCAGTTATCCTGAAAATATTGCACCTGACTCAGAAGACGTGGAGCCAAAACCCATGGTCATCGGTACCAACAATGTATTTGAAGTTGGATGCTGTATCCATTAAGCAAATATCAGCTAAATAGTGTGTGAGATTAGCTTTACTCTCTCTATTCTTAAAGCGGAACTTCTCCCAAAAGCCTAGGCGATCCGAGCGGAAGTTTGCCCCTACCCCCTCTTTGCCTGCAGCCTTCTGGGACACGTCACAGGTCCTAGAAGGCTGCAGGACCATCCAGAAAGCGTAGCAGGAAGCCATTAGTAAACATACCGGTGCCGGGGACCCGAAGACCCGGCCTGACTGAGGGACAGCACTGGATTCCTAGACGGGTAGGTGTCCTTTTAGAGTATTTGTAGCTTTTTAAAAATTTGTGGGGGGACTGAATATCCACTTTTGGTGCGGAGCAATTTAAAAAAACAAGGGTCTGGAATTTCTTTTGTGCATTTTTGGAGGTAGGGCAGCCCATTGAAATGAATAAGCTGCCCTACATGCAACCTTGGTGAGGAGGTGACATATTGCCTCTTCACCACGTGTCAAATGCCTCCATCTGAGCATGGACCGCTTTTGAGAGGAGTGGCAGTCCTTGTTGCTATTACGAACAAGCCCTAAAAAAGTACTTCTGATTGTACAGGTATAGGGGTCAGGATTAAAAGTAACATACATACACACACATATAGGAACGCACACCAAT
The DNA here is from genome assembly GCF_042186555.1 of Aquarana catesbeiana. Taxonomy (NCBI): domain Eukaryota; kingdom Metazoa; phylum Chordata; class Amphibia; order Anura; family Ranidae; genus Aquarana; species Aquarana catesbeiana. The sequence goes on along the minus strand of NC_133324.1, from coordinate 574,873,382 downwards.
ATACTTGCAAATAAACGCACACACATGTATTCACATAAAACACACACAATCTCATATACACAGCTTCACACATACAAGCTAGGTACTGAACTGTAGGGGGAGGCAGAGAGCACAGCACACACTCAGGAAGACACCTCCCCTTCCCTGCTTTCACTTTCCCGTAGTGCCCGTGTTCGTCTGGGAATTGGGAGTCTGCTCTTATCTGACAGCATTTTTCTACCAGGATGCCGCAACACCCCTGACAACCTTAGGCAGCACCCCAATTGTGAAAGACTGCCTTACACTATAAGGTGTGTTTTGTTTTTTTCAGACTGGAGGTTGAATGAAAAAAATATAATCGATCCCTCTGCTAAGCTGATTATATTCTGATACCTGGCAGCAGCAACTGTCAGAGTAGCCAAACATCGGCTGCATCTTATTGGACGCAGCCATTGTTTGGCTGAATATTTTACACCCAGCATCTTAGTTTTATTAATTGAAGAAAGTTCACGGGGAGGGGGCTGACAAGGCCACTCACTAAAGCAAATCTGTCTGTTTCATCAGGAACCGGCAGAAATTCAAACAGCTTTATGAAGACAGCAAGCTTTAAAAACATGTATATGGGTACTGCAGCTATACTGTAGCATAGCTGTAAAAACAAAACAAAAAAGTGGATAAAGCTGGTAATTTAGCTTGAAGATCATCGTCTTTTGACTGCTAGCAGTAAATATGAGATGGGAGCTTTGCCCACACATGGCCGGTCCAATTAGTGAGCATGAATGAGTTATCCCTACTTTACCTACACCATTATCAATTAAAAAATGAAGAATTAACTAACAAATCAATGTTACTGTGAGTTGTTTAAATCAAAACTCTTGTCATACTAAATATATAGTGCGCGTGTGTGTATATAGATAGATACTGAACTGTCTTGCCTATCAAAAATGTGTCATTTTTTAACCATTGTAATCCTGGCATCCCTGCTAGACAGCAAAACTAGGTAGTTGGCCCTACTTTTCTCCACTATAGTTAAGAAGTACACTTTAGTCAGCAAACCTTCATCAGTATAGAGTAGAAGAGCAGTCAACATTGCAGGAGCAATGCTAGAAAACTTCTTAAACAGGAACATTTGGCTCTGCTGGTTGCTTCTGTTAAGGCAAAGAAGACAAAAGGGAGCATGAAATGAGCAGCTCTAGTCTAGGCTGTTCCAAAACAAAAAGTAGATATAAAGAATAGGGTAAGGTATTTGTACTAGCTAATAAAAAATATTTTCATGATATTCTACTTTGTTTCTTTGAGCACAATAGTATGATTCTTGAGTCTTGTTGGTAAAGGTCTTATCTAAAACAGCTGTTTTACACATATTGGGTAGAAAGAGATTATTGCGTTACTGATTTTCTAAATGGCTTGTAAATGCAAAATACCCCTAAATAGACCTTAATAACAGCATCCAGATTCTCATGCAATGAAGATTGGAGACAACAATGTAATTGAATCAAAAGGTAAGCTGTTACTTTTTATCCATTATTACCTGTTTATAGAATGTAAATTAATGGGGCTGATTTACTAAATCTGGAGAGTAAAGCTAAAGCTGTGCATGGTAGCCAATCAGCTTCTTCAGCTTGTTCAATTAAAGGGGTTGTAAACCCTCGTGTTTTTTCACCTCGGCGGGGCCGAGTCATACATTCGGCAGCTATGGACGTCAAATGACGGACTATGACATGCTTGTTATTTTTTTTTTTTTTTAACCACTTAACAACCGGCCCATAGCCGAATGACGGCTGCAGGGCAGTTGCTTAACTCTGGGAGGACGTCATATGCTGATCGCGGCCGTTTACCATGTGATCGCGCCGTCAAATGACGGCGCGATCACATGTAAACAGACCGGCGTCATCTGATGAAGCCGGTTCCTCTCCTCCCCTCCTGTGTACCGATCGGTACACTGTGAGCGGAGGGAGGGATGGATGGATGGCTGCAGCGCTGTGGGCTGGATGTGTAGTGCCCACAGTGCTGCACAGAGACATCCAGCCATCCATGCTCAGCCATCCCTACTGCTGTGCAATACTCTGCAAAGCCCCACATTACCCTGGAATACCCCACATTACTCTGCAATACCCCCACAATACTCTGCAAAGCCCCGCATTACCCTGCCATACTCCGCCATATCCCGCCATACTCCGCCATATCCCGCCATACTCCGCCATACCCCGCAATACTCTGCCATACTCTGCAATACCCCGCCATACCCAGCCATGCTCGGCTGTACTCGGCCTCTGTATGTGGCCAGGCTGTGGAAGTCTCACACATGTGGTATCGCCGTACTCAGGAGGAGCAGGAGAATCTATTTGGGGTGTCATTTTTGGTATGTACATGTTATGTGGTAGAAATATTGTATAAATGGACAACTTTGTGTTAAAAAAAAAAAAGCGTTTTAACCACTTCCCGCCCGCCAGCCGTCATACGACGTCCTTGACTTTGTGCGGGGATATCTGAATGATGCCTGCAGCTGCAGGCATCATTCAGATATCAGCTTTTTCAGCCGGCGATTCCCTACACCATAAGAATGATCATAGTGGCTGTTCCATTGCTTGATCGTTCTTACGGGAGGCGAGAGGGGATGCCCCCCCCCCCGCGCGCGCTTCTACCGACTCACCGCTACGATCGAAGCCAGGATCGTTTTTTTTTTTTTTTTTTTTTTTTTTTTTTTATTTCAGGCTTCCCAGCCTAGAGGCCTAGAGGTGAGATGTGGGGTCTTATTGACCCCATATCTTACTGTAAAGAGGACCTGTCATGCCATATTCCTATTACAAGGATGTTTACATTCCTTGTAATAGGAATAAAAGTGGTCAAAAATTTTTTTTTTTTTTTGGAAAAAAGCATTAAACTAAAATAAATAAAGTAAAATGAACAATAAAAAAAATAAAAAAATTTTAAAGCGCCCTTGTCCCTGTTGTGCTCGCATGCAGAAGCGAACGCATACGTAAGTCCCGCCCACATATGAAAACTGTGTTCAAACCACACACGTGAGGTATCGCTGCGATCGGTAGAGCGAGAGCAATAATTTTGGCCCTAGACCTCCTCTGTAACTCAAAACATGTAACCAGTAAAAAATTTTAAAGCGTCGCCTATGGGGACTTTTGAGTAGCAAAGTTTGGCGCCATTCCACAAGCGCGTGCAATTTTGAAAGGTGACAGGTTGGGTATCTATTTACTCGGCGTAACTTCATCTTTCACATTATGCAAAAACATTGGGCTAACTTTACTGTTTTGGTTTTTGTAAAGCACAAAACCGTTTTTTTTCCAAAAAAAACGCATTAAAAAAATTGCTGCGCAAATACCGTGCGAGATAAAAAGTTGCAACGACTGCCATTGTATTCTCTAGGGTCTTTGCTAAAAAACCATATATAATGTTTTGGGGTTCTATGTAATTTTAAAGCTAATAAATGATGATTTTTACATGTAGGAGAGAAATGTCAGAATTGGCCTGGGTGCTTCAGAACGCCTGAAGGTACTCCCCTGCATGTTGGGCCTCTGTATGTGGCCACGCTGTGTAAAAGTCTCACACATGTGGTATCGCGTACTCGGGAGTAATAGCAGAATGTGTTTTGGGGTGTAATTTGTGGTATGCATATGCTGTGTGTGAGAAATACCCTGCTAATATGACAATTTTGTGGGGAAAAAAAAGTAAAAAAAAAGCCCTTGATTTTGCAAACAATTGTGGGAAAAAATGACAACTTCAAAAAACTCACCATGCGTCTTTCTAAATACCTTGGAATGTCTTCTTTCCAAAAAGGGGTCATTTGGGGGGTATTTGTACTTTTCTGGCATGTTAGGGTCTAAAGACATTAGATAGGCCGTCAGTACTTCCGGTGTGATCAATTTTCAGATATTCGCACCATAGCTTTTGGACTCCATAACTTTCAAAAAGACCAAATAATATCCACCGATTTGGGTTATTTTTACCAAAGATATGTAGCGGTATAAATTTTGGCCATATATGAAGAAAAATTACTAATTTGCAAAATATTATAACAGAAATGAAGAAAAATGTATTTTTTTACAGATTTTTCGGTCTTTTTTCTTTTACGGCGCAAAAAATAAAGAACCCAGCGGTGATTAAATATCACCAAAAGAAAGCTCTATTTGTGTGAAAAAAAGGACAAAAATTTCATAAAGATACAGTGTTGCATGACTGAGTAATTGTCATTCAAAATGTGAGAGCACCAAAAGCTGAAAATTGGTCTGGTTAGGAAGGGGGTTTAAGTGCCCAGTTGTCAAGTGGTTAAATAATCAAAGCTTTACAATCACTGTAAGCTTTGACAATAAAACCTGGAAACCGATTGGTTTCTATGCAGAGCTGCACTAGATTTTGCATCTCAAGTCTGTTTTAGTAAATCAACCTCCATGTCTTTGTTTTCTGTTGCTTGTAAAATGACTGCTGTGGCTTGGCAAATACCTAAACAAGTACATTTGTGTGAGTTGTACATCCAAATGTACTGTATTTATGATCTATACAACAGCTGCAAAAAGGTGCAATGATTCTATGGGTGGCTGTACACAACACTTGGCTCACGGGCTGGGACAAAAGGTGGGCAGGAGGGGCAGCTGCCCTTGGCATTGTAGCATCATGTGAAGAGAGACGGGGGCACCACAATGAGATGGGGGGAGGGGATCTGTGTTGGGAGGGGGAATTTGGTGGGCAGCAGGGAGTAAGAATTGTTCTAGAAGGGGAAATTTGGGGGGGGGGGTGCTAGGAAAGGTGATTGGCGTTTTTTTTGTTGGGAGGGGGAAGAGGATTTGTGCTATAAGAAATGATATGGTAGAAGGGATTTGTGCTGGGAGGCAAAATTCTTATTGGGGGGGGGGGGGGGATTTGTGCTAGTAGGGATGATTGTAGAGTATTTGTGCTGGGGGGGTAATTTTAGGTGGGATTTGTGCTGGGAAGGGGGATTTGGAGTGGGGTGAAGAGGATGTGTACTCGGAGGGGACATTTGAGGGGTAGAGGATTTGTGCTGGGAGGAGTGATGTGTTTTTTTTGGGGGGGTTGTGCTGGGGGAGATTTGAAGAAAGGGGTGATTTTGGAAAAGATTTGTGCTGGGAGGGGCAATTTCAGTAGGGGCTGATTTGTCCTGGGAGGAGGAGCAAATTATTCTTTGGGGGGTAAGCATACAGATTAGTGCTCAATTTATTTATTTTTTTGGGGGGGGGGGGGGTGGACTTTTGCTAGCCCATAATGCTCATACATCTTTGGGGGGGAGGAGGCAGTTTGACGTGTTTGGTGTTTGCCCTGGGCTCTAGATGGCCTTGTCTCAGCGCTGCTCTTGGGTGGGGGACATTTTTCCCGAATGAGCCTTTAGGAACACCTTTCTATTGTCAGTTTGTATTTAATATTACTGGAGCTTGTGCAGTATGTATGTAACACTGGACTGAAACCGAATGAGTTGCCAAAAATCCTCCCCTCTGGAAGAGAACACTTCTTGTTGCCATCTTTGTCTAAAAGTGTAACTTATATCATCCGGTGCTGAATGCGTTTTAGTGCTAAGCAAAACCAAAGTTTTGCTTGAAATCACCTCAATATTAAATCAAATGACAGGAATGATAAAGGTGTTCTTATATGGATGCAACTTTTCATGTATGTTGTTACAGTACAGTCTATTCCTGTGCTGTCCCCATAGTTTAAATATTTTGCAAAGGATTAGTATAATGCATCTATATGACAAAAACAGCCATCTCGCAGTCTAAATTTGCTGGTGCATAGCCAGATTTTTTTTTCTATTGTTTTTTTATTCTTCTTTTACATCCTGACAAAATAACCTTGTTATAAAGCAACCTGTCAGGGAAAAAAAAACAATTACAAGAACTATTATAATTGCCCTTAGTGGGCTTCTTGCTTTCCTTCCATTCCAGCACTACAGCTTCCACAAGACTTTTCTGTATTCTGCTCTTTCAGAAATGTTGGATGACTGTGCCCCCTGCAGCACACTGTGGTTCCGTCCTCCAACCCCACCATCACTACTGTGTTCTATAGTGACGTAGGTGTCAAAGGACAGAGCCACAGCATGTGGTGGGGGACACAGGTGTCCAGCGCTCCCAGAAATGATGAATGCCGAAAAGGCTACAGTGCTGGAATGGAGGGGATGTAGAAAACACAAGCTGCCAGGGAGGTGAGCATAAGAGCTCATCTAGTGAAAGGGATCTTGCAATAGGATTTTTTTTTTTAATCCTGGCAGGGTTGCTTTAAGCAGGAAAGTGCACTTGCATATAAATTAGCAATCTTTGTTCAGACAAAAAGCAGGAAGCCTGGAAAAAAAAAATCATCAACATAAATGCTGTAATCACAGTATTTATAATGGTACGGAAATTCCTGAGCAATGTTTGTACAATATTACACTGTGGAAATGTGCTTGAAAAGTAGGTCTGATAATATATAGCTCTCATTATATGTACATTTTCAAAATATGCAGAACATGGAGCCGATGCACACTATGAAAAAACTGCTCTTTCCTGATTAGATTTTCAGACGTATATACTATTTCCCATAACTCCTCGGAACATATGTTGTTTTTGATATTGTACCATTGACAATGTAGCAGTGTGCATGCAGTTGTTCTGTTATCAAGTCATTTAATTAGACTAGTAGCAGGAAGTCTGCTCTATGCAGGAAAATTGCCATCCACATGGTCACAATTTGATCTTGTAGTTCAAAGTACTTCTGAAACCTCTGTATGTAGAAAAAATATTAGTTGAAACTCCATGTATATTTAGATATTGTGATATTTTATCACAATAAATACTGTTCATAAGTGGATTTTTGCAACATTCCTATAATATAGAGTGACTCATAATAAATGTCCTTTTAGGAAATCTTTTAGGATAGATAAGAAGAGTTGCCATTGCCAACTTGTTTTTGACCAAGAATAGGCCTACAGCCAGTGAAGTCAGACCCTCAGTTAAGGGAATTCTGACATGTGAGATGAATTTAGACTGCCATCACTGAACTGCTTCTGAAAATGCTAGTTTCCTGAAAGTCTTGCTAATCCGCTGGTTTTAGTGCTTTCCTAGGCTCTGACCCAGCAAGCAGCCGGGTAAATTAGAACGCGGACTTTGTAGCCAGATACAACTAGCTTTGTAACTTTTTAAAGTGTATGCTTGGGCAGAAAAAGAAAAAAATATTGTAATTTATGCGCAGTTCCCCATATTTTATCCCTTTAAGGTGCAGAAAAATATGTGGCAATATTTGCAGAACTCCAGCAAATTCCTAACTTCTTGTTACAGGCTGACAAAGCTGCCTGAAATCTCAAGTAGTAGTGTCAGCCCTGCCCGAGTTCTCCCTGCTAGATGGCAGAACTCAGACCCAGTCTGACACTCTCCACATGCAGAGTTCTTTTTCTCCCAGCAGCAAAACACAGCTGTCTTAAATCTTACAAACCTGAGGATGTCACAGGGAGGTAGTGTAAGCTATTTCTCACTAATGTAAAACATGGTAAAAAAAAATAATTATATATCTATATACTGTAGATATATAATGCTAGACACTGAACTTGTTTCTTTTTTCAACCAGACTAGTTATGTTATAGAACAGTGGTCTCCAAACTGCATCCCTGGAGCCAGATGTGACCCTTTGCTTGCCTTTAGCCGACCCTTGGAGCACTATTCTGCCCACTGACACCAACAATGAGGCATAATTGCTGCCACTGACATCAACAAGGGGGCACTTTTCCTACTACAGACATCAATGATGGGGCACTATTCCTCCCACTGATACTAAAGATGGGGCATGGTTTACTCCCACTAATGCCAGGAAAATTCCTATTCCTGCTGGCCATGGCTCAGCAGCCCCTTTTTAAAGTCTGAAAAACAGTAATCTGGCCCTTTGTTTAGAAAGTTTGGAGACCCCTGTTAGAGAGGGAGAATGGGAGGCTGGGGGGTAAATTTGAGACATGCCTATATCCTTCAAAATCAAATTGGAAATTGCATCTCCTATGTCCCCTTGTGTTCTGACAGCGCAAACTCTAATGGTGCATAAGTTAGTGTCTTTTTGGAACATTGATATACTCTCTAAACTCCATATGCGCTATACAGTCCCTGACAAAAGTCTTGTCGCTTCTCTATTTTGTAGAAACTCCTGCTATTAACCTGACTTTTAATTAATCAATTGGTGTTAGAAATAGCTCATATGAAAAGCTAAAGCCCTCCCAAATGATGTTTAATGCACTGAAATAAATTAGTTTCACTGAAAAAAGATTTATCATTTAATCAAGACAGACAGGTAAAATTTTGGCAAGACAAAAGTTTTGTCGCCTATACAGAAATTGAACAACTTTACTGAAAATCCAAAAATATGTCAGCAAATTAAGTAGTGGTGCTGTGAGATCCAAATTTAATAACGTGTATGACTTCCATGAGCTTGAAGGACAGCATCCATGCGGTTTGGCAAGGATTCATACAATTTATTGATGAAGTCATCAGGAATAGCAAAGAAAACAGTCTTGCATGCCTCCCAGAGTTCATCAATATTCTTTGGTTTCATCTTCCATGCTTCATTTTTCATCCTACACCACATATGCTCAATAATGTTCATGGCTGGTGACTGGGCTGGCCAATCCTGGAGCATCTTGATCTTCTTTGCCTTAAGGAACTTTGATGTGGAGATGGAAGTATGCGATGGCGCACCATCCTGCTGCAAAATTTGGCCTTTTTTATGGTTGGGAATATAAGAGGTAGCTAAGCTGTCTTGGTATTTTAGATTATTAATGTTGCCTTCCACCCTGCAGATCCCTCGCACACCCCCATACTGGATGTAACCCCAGACCATGATTTTGCCTCCACCAAACTTCACTGTTTTCTGGGTAAATCTCGGCTCCATGCGGGTTTCAGTAGGTCTCCTGCAATATTTGCGGCGACTGTGGTGTAATTCACCAGAAGATTCATCTGAAAAATCCACCTTCTGCCACTTTTCCAGAGTCCATCCTTTTAGCAGGCTGTGGCCCTTGGCAAATGCCACACGGTTTTTCAATTGTCTTTTGTTTATTGCTGGCTTATGGGCACTGATTCGACCATGGAGGCCATTTCGAGACAGAATCCGACAAACTGTTCTGGTTGACACAGGGACTTCAGGTGACCAGGTTTCATGGAGCTCTGCTGCAGTGGAAAATGGGCTGGCCTTGGATTTTCGAGCCAACAAACGGTCCTCTAGAGCAGTTGTCTTGCGGGGTCGGCCTGACCTGGCCTTGTCCAAAACGTCTTCAGTCTCTTCAAATTTTTTTTTTATCCTCTGAACTTGACGCTGAAACACATTGAAGGTGTCTGTCACATCAGCAGTGGATCTGGTCTTCAGCCTCTTGATAATCAACACTTTAGTCTCCGGGTGAATCTTAGGCATGTTTGTAGAGGTCTAGTTGCAGTTGAGGTCTAGTGTACTGGTGTTCTTTTTATACACACCTGAGACCAAATTGATCCATTATTAGTCACAGGTGAAGCTCAAATAACAAGGCGACAACACTTATGTCTTGGCAAAAATTGACTCAATGGGCTTTACCAAGCTGTGAATATTAGAATACTTTTTGTCAGTTTCGTTTTGCAATGAAACATTATTACAAAAGCTGTTGTTTGTAACAAAATCTTGATTAGAAATATATTTTAGCGGCACTTCAGGTCAATTTGTACACAAGCGACAAGTCTTTTGTCAGGGACTGTACATTTGTACATTTATAGTGAATGATGCAAACGTTCCATCCCTTATCTTTATGCATGAAATTAAAATGGATTGCTCCGTAAAATTTCTATGAAGTCATGCTATATAAACTGTAAATTGAATTTGTTCAAGTTTTGTATTAAAAACGTGAAAATCCTTATTTTTATTTGTAACCAGCTTTTTCCGTGCATATTTAGTGGCATCCACTGTGTTCATTGAACAGTCTCTTTACCTATATTTGTGTTGGTAGCATTTGTTGGCAGGAACGTCATTCTGACCAGTGGTTGCATCATTGGTGCTTGCTGTCAGGTGGACACTTGTGAGGTTATTCCGGAGAACACGGTCATATATGGATCTGACTGTCTGCGCAGAGTACAGACTGAGCGTCCACAGGTCAGTATAAACCTCACAAAACCCATCTGTGTTATTTCTTATGTGCTTGTGAACTTTAGGTTTATTAGAATAAACCAATTTATGTGTGCCTGCTGTGTTTTTAAAGGTGCAGGCACTGGGGTATTATCATAGCTTTATCTCATATGCACTTTTATACTGCAACCTGGGAACCTCCTACTCAGCATTAAAACTGAACACAATAGCACAGCGGGGGAGATCGCCGCACTAAAATTGCTTGTGTTAGTACAGCGATCTGTATGTTTTTTTTTTTTTTTTTTTTTTTGTTGAGCCCGCTGGGATGAAAAAACGACCAACTTAGTGTTTTTTCCCCGCATTGCTGATCAACCTCTTATCTGAGTCGGCTGAAAATGACTGTCACTTTAACTGTAATTTTTTGTTTAATTCTTATCCTGGTTTGTTAGTTTTATAAATTGAGCCTAATGCCTTTTAAACACAATTGACAGTAATATTGTATACAGTTACACTTATCACTTTCCTCTTGAACAATTCAGCCACAGACCCTTCAGCTGGACTTCCTGATGAAGATTCTACCGAACTATCACCATCTTAAGAAGACCACAAAAATCAGTTCAGCTCCAATGAAAAACTGAAGATGCACTAAAACACTTTGTGCTTCATGTGGATTGTCTTTCCCTAACAATTATCTTTTACATATTATTCTTAAGTTTTGTTGAAATACTAATTATTTATATTTTTCAGTTCTATGTGTCTAATGATGAATTTAAAATAAAGCACATGAAGTGCTGAAATTGCAGACTGTTTGATAGAAGCAATATTTAAAGCAATTTTTAAACCCAGAAACATAAATGGTAATATATTGCAGTTTACCGGTCCTTTAAAGTGGAGTTCCACTGAAAAGTGGAACTTCCGCTCATTGTACTAGCCCCCCCCCACCTCCGGTGCCATATTGGGGGGGGGGGGGGCATACCTGTCTTTCAAAGGTATGCTTTCCCCACTTCCGGGAGCCTCAGCCGCGGGTATTGATGTCACGGCTGGGGCTCCCTCCTCCTCCTCTCTCCTTTCCCTGTCGCCAGGCCAGTAGGAGAGAGGAGCGGTATCTCGTGCATGCGCAGTAGGGTTCCCGGCTTGAAGCTGAAAGACTACACTGCCGGGTTACCTTACTCGCAGTGGAGGTGGCATGCACCCAACAGCTGATGGAAACAGCTGTGGTGCCGACATCGCTGGACTGCAGGACAGGTAAGGCCTCATGTACACTGCTGCTGGTAAACGGACATTTAGGAACAGTTGGGCATTTTTTTCAACTGCTCCAGAACTCTCCTCTATATTATCTTATCAGTACATGTACACAGGGTCATTTATATTAGTTTCTAGGCAGTTGAGTTTAGTTGCTCTTTTTGGAACGCAAAAAAAAAAATGGGTTCAGAAGCGGAGTTTAGAGGCATTTCAAGCGCCAAACGCTTCTAAACGAGGAAACTCGCATCTAGCCGTGTTTCGTTTACAGGCGTTTTTAATTTCTGGCTATTTTGAAAATAAAATATATATATCTATCTATATATACAGTGGGGACGGAAAGTATTCAGACCCCCTTAAATTTTTCACTCTTTGTTATATTGCAGCCGTTTGCTAAAATCATTTAAGTTCATTTTTTTCCTCATTAATGTACACACAGCACCCCATATTGACAGAAAAACACAGAATTGTTGACATTTTTGCAGATTTATTAAAAAAGAAAAACTGAAATATCACATGGTCCTAAGTATTCAGACCCTTTGCTCAGTATTTAGTAGAAGCACCCTTTTGATCTAATACAGCCATGAGTCTTTTTGGGAAAGATGCAACAAGTTTTTCACACCTGGATTTGGGGATCCTCTGCCATTCCTCCTTGCAGATCCTGTCCAGTTCTGTCAGGTTGGATGGTAAACATTGGTGGACAGCCATTTTTTGGTCTCTCCATTGATGCTCAATTGGGTTTAAGTCAGGGCTCTGGCTGGGCCATTCAAGAACAGTCAGGGAGTTGTTGTGAAGCCACTCCTTCGTTATTTTAGCTGTGTGCTTAGGGTCATTGTCTTGTTGGAAGGTAAACCTTCGGCTCCGACAGCACGGAGGAGCAGAGCACACCACACCGCACGCCATACGAGGATTGTTTGTATACCACACTTTGGATAGGATGGTGCACTCACGCACCTGTACATTGTGAGTACCCACCTGCGGGAACTATATTTTACTTTTAATAAATCCCTGGCCATATTACACTATGCAGCTTTTTCTCTCTTTCATGTGAAACTATTAATGTCATCTGAGAGGGTTGGAGTTTACACCAGCATACCCTGTATGAGCCCAGGAGTGGCTCCAATGCGTGTTTAGACACTGTTTAATTACCGTGTCACATGCTTAGAGGTGAGCGCATGCACAATTGGGGGTCACAGGAGAGCACTGAAGCATGCTTTATTGTATACACCATTAAGGAGAAGCATGATGGACACCAATTTTTATGGACACTGTATATTTGCACTTTATGTTTGCTATCTGTGAACTGACTTTTATTTGGATGTGGACATTTGATTATAACACAACCAGCACCTGGATTTTATACTCATATAGTTACTTACTTTTTTTGCATGGTGCACTTTGATCATATCCTCACAAACGGATTGCACTTAATATTGCTTACTATATATATTTGAATTATATTGACACTTATAGGTATTGTAACATTGATTTTCTTTATTCAGCACATACGACATTTATATTATTTTTTATTTTAGTTTTTAGCGCGGACACAATTTATATATTTTTGGTATGCACACGAAATGAAACGTGGTTAGTGTTTGCGGCTTATCTCTAATTGGTATTCACTCTAGAGGCATTATTCCATCTGTGGCTCGCAAGATCTTTACACAACTTGTTTAAACCTTCGGCCCAGTCTGAGGTCCTGAGCACTCTGGATAAGGTTTTCGTCCAGGATATCCCTGTACTTGGCTGCATTCATCTTTCCCTCGATTGCAACCAGTCGTCCTGTCCCTGCAGCTGAAAAACACCCCCACAGCATGATGCTGCCACCACCATGCTTCACTGTTGGGACTGTATTGGACAGGTGATGAGCAGTGCCTGGTTTTCTCCACACTTAGAATTAAGGCCGGGGGGTGTGGTCTGGACATGGCCGAGTGAAGTCACGTTTGCACAGAGCTCCCGGCCTCTCCTAACCCATCTTGGCAATTTTAGCTCTATTTTCGCAGAATGCTCTCAGCTAAGAAGCGCACATACAGACGGAATAAGAAGAAGCCCAGCCCGGCTCCTGTTACGCCTGCATTGGGGGACTTACAGAGACTTTTTGGCAGGTCTTGCCCCGACTCTCCGGATCTTAAAATGGCGGACCCGTGCACCTCCCGCTCGCAGACTCCTGACCACATGGCGGCTCCGGCCTTCTTAGAGGAGCCCCGTAGCCCGAGGCTCTTCTCCAACACTCCCAGCCTAATTGAGACAATCCCTGATGGCTCTCCCTGCCAGCCATTTATGGTAGGAGCGGACGCGGAGCTGAAGGCTATCTTACGAGCGCTGCCGACCAGAGCAGATATTGAGGCCCTCGTGGGGAAGGTAGAGGAAGCCCATAGGAAAGCGCTTAACACGGTGAAGCAAGAGGTGCACTCGCTCAACACGCGCCTGTCTTCAGGAGAGACTTCGCTCGCGGCCCTGGAGAGGAGAGTGTCTTCTCTAGAGACAACTCAAGTAGACCAAAACGCCTCAGCAATAGAACTCCAGCTTCGTATGGAAGAAATGGAGGATAGGAGCCGTAGGAACAATCTGCGGCTCCGAGGCCTCCCAGAAGCCACAGGTCAAGCAGATCTCCAGGCCACAGTAACGGATATCTTTCGGAGAGTGGCGGGAGACCATTTACCGGAGCGGGTCGAAGTTGACTTCATAGAGCCCTGGGCCCCAGATCATTGGATCCGACTAGACCCAGGGATGTGATATGCCACCTTCACCACTACACCCACAAGGAGGTTATTGCACGGGGAGCGTGGGAGGCGGGAGAGATGGAATTCGATGGCGCGCAGGTGAAGCTACTACCGGATATATCAAGATCAACCCTTATCCGCCGAGCCATCTTGAAACCCTTGCTGGACCTGGCACGGCGCTGCAATGCCACTTACAGATGGGGCTTTCCGCTGTCAGTCACTTTCGTCAAAGAACAGAGATCCTTTCTTCTACGCTCCCCGGACTCCCTTCCAGCCTTGTTTAATTTTCTAGGCACAGATCCAATCGACATACCCAACTGGCTGGACTACCTGCCTAGAGCACCTGGCCGCCTCAATGCGATGCGGCAATGGGCTCCGAGACCGCAAAGAACACAGAGAAGTGGACGTCGCCCCCGATCTCTCTCCCAGGAGAGCCAGCGGGAAGTGTAAGTAGACTTGTTTGTCCCCCTCTCCTCCCCACAGAAGGAGTTGTTGACCCACAACACTTAGACTGCTGTTGAACTATCCCTCTCACCGTCTCACCACCCCCCTGGGGAGATCCCCACTGACCCCATGTGATCGTTCCCCCCTCAACGAATCTTGTCCTGCACGGGCTAAAACTGTGTCACCTCGACATGTCAGTTCCCTTAGATCAGACGCAAACTCCCGATTCAACGTGGATACCTGTCCGAGTGTATTTGAGACGCTTCCCCTCACTCGCAATCTATGCGGTAACAGCCCCTGCTCATCACCCACGATAGGTTCCCGGGCGACTTTCCTTTTTGACTCTCTCCAAGCTTGTTACAAGACACTCCGGTGGCCAAGTCACCATCCTGCCTGCAGCCGCCGGCCCCCGGCTTTCTTGGAGAGCCCAGTTGATCGCAGAGCACACCAGAGAACAACCCAATATAACTTCATTAAAACTTTCCCCATAGGTAGCTGTCTTATCCTCTTGTCAGCAAGTCAGATATGAGGGAACCAGAGCTTTACACCCGCTGGACTTTTCTTTTATGTTAGTATATTAAGTATTATGTTTTATGTTTTATGTTCTATGTTTTATGGAGGTCTGAAATCTAGATGGGGAATGTAATGCTAACTCAAGTCTCGCTATGTTATAGAATGTACGGTCACGTGGGAGCACATCATGCCTAACAAGGGGGGAAGCTTGTCCGTGTGGGGAAAGGGGGGGGGAGACGGTTTAGGATAAGCTATGCTCGTGCCTGCTGGGGGGGGGGGGGGTGCGGGTTTCCTCTACCAGCTGGTGACTTCAGCAAGAGACGGGTCTGACTGGACCTGCCATTGTATAGCTAGGTTGGTGATCGCTTGGGGGAAACACCCCAACCTACATTGCTGAAGTAGAAATGTACCTTGAGGGTTCCACAATTACGGTATGGGTCTATAGACGTACACGCGGTGGATCACCAGTAGCCACCGGGTGGTGATCGCGGGGGAGGGGAGGGAACCCCTAGGCGACTTCCCTAAGTAGATGAGTACTGGGACAGCCGGTTTGACCACTTTTCTTCTCTTTATTTGTTATGATGGTTGTTAATTTCAGTTTTGCTTCTTGAGTGGACCAAGATGGGAGGGAGTCCCGGGACCTCTCCCGCGGGCGATATCCACCCACACCCCACATAGGCCACTGCATATACCCTAGGTTCGGGGTACTATGCTCTATAGGTAAGCATTGTCTTACTGATTTAGATTTATAATTAGGTGTAGACAGCCGGAGTGTGAGTAGTCACTGTTATAACACCTTTTTACTCTTCTTTCTTCTCTCTTTTCTTTCTACCCCCCTTCCTCTGCTTCTCCCCCCCCTCCCTATCTGAGTGTGACCCTTGTCAGTCCTTCCCTTTACCTTCCCTGAAGACATGGCGGTGGACACTTTCAAGGTAACCTGTCTTAATGCTAAAGGCCTCAACACCCCGGAAAAGAGACGCATATTACTACATGATCTTAAAAAAGCACACACAGACATTGCGCTTATTCAGGAGACCCATTTCAAAACAAATAAATCCCCTGCACTCCAGAATAGATCCTTCCCATATGTCTATCACTACAAACTGCAACACCAAATCCAGGGGGGTGTCGATCTTAGTCTCTAATAGGCTGCCTTGGCGACTCCAGGAGATGTTAGCAGACCCCGAGGGTCGCTACCTATTCCTAAAGGGACATGTGGGAGAGGCTCAGTTTACGCTGGCCACCCTTTATGCCCCCAATGAGCAACAGGCAAGCTTTATTAGGAGAACGATAAAGAAACTGATGGAATACAAAGAAGGTCAGCTGATCCTGTGGGGAGATTTTAATGCACCTCTGGATCCCTCAGTGGACACGTCTTCTGGCACCTCCTCTTTGTCGCAGTCTCACCGAAAATGTATCAAACAATCTATGCACGAGGCCCATCTAATTGATATTTGGAGACTCCAACATTCGGGAGAGAGGGATTACACCTTCTTCTCCTCCCCCCACAAAGTATACTCCAGAATAGATCTATTCCTGATGCCACATGACCAACTACATCTGGTGGAAACATCCACAATTGGTCAGATTACATGGTCGGACCATGCGCCAATCCACCTCACATACACACTCACTGAGAGTCCCTCACCGAGGTCTCTCTTCTGGCGCTTAAATGAGAGCTTGCAGCAGATTCCGGAGGTGCTGGGAGATGTGTCCAAAGCCATAGATGCATATTTTCAGGAAAACGATTCCCAGGACTGTGACCCCGGTATTTTGTGGGAAGCGCACAAGTGTGTGTTACGGGGTGTACTCATTAAACATGGGGCCACTATTAAAAAAGAGAGGAACGCACAGCTTACCAGGTTGCTCTCTGACCTATCTGCATTGGAATTGCAACATAAACAGTTGCCCAATCGAGACCTTGAACTGAAGTTGGGGACTTTGCGTGCACAAATTACAGACCTACTTCTCTATAAAGCAAAAGCTGCTCTGCAGTTCTGCCGCAAGATGTCTTATGAGTCGGGGGAGAAATGTGGTAAGCTGTTGGCTAGATCGGTAAAGGAAATTAAGGCAGCCTCGTACATTCCGCAGATAACATTACCAAATGGTAGGAAGGCCACCCTGCCAAAGCAAATCGCACAGGGTTTTGAAACCTTCTATTCTAACCTATACAATCTTCCCTCCCCCCCCTCTAGTCTAGCGGATATTGACAAATACGTTTCGGAAGCCCAAATACCCTCACTGCCTGAGGAAACTCAGTCTCTGTTAGAGGAACCAATCACATTAGAAGAATTACAAACGGCAGTCAAATCCATGAAAATAGGTAAAGCACCAGGTCCGGACGGCTATACAGTCCAATACTACAAGACTTTCTTATCGGTATTAGGCCCACGACTCGTGACATTTTTCAACACACTAGGGACCAGCTCTAACTTCCCTAACGAAACTCTTAAAGCCCATATTTCTTTAATCCACAAGGAGGGGAAAGATCCATGCTCATGTGGGAGCTATCGTCCCATATCTCTTCTAAACATCGACCTTAAATTATTCTCTAAAATCATAGCAACTAGATTGGCGACACATCTCAATTCCCTGATCCACCTAGATCAAGTGGGATTTATCCCTACCAGAGAGGCCAGGGATAATACCATTAAGGTCCTTAACCTTGTCCACGTAGCAAAGACTAGGAAAATTCCCAGCATTTTTGTTAGTACCGACGCGGAAAAGGCCTTCGACAGGGTGCACTGGAACTATATGTTCTCGGTGCTCCGTCAGGTCAGCCTAGGAGACAGAATGATGAAATGGATTGGTAGCATCTACTCGATTCCATCAGCACAAGTGAAGGCCAATGGTGTACTCTCACGCCCCTTTCCTATTAGGAATGGCACGAGACAAGGGTGCCCTTTGTCTCCACTGCTATTTGCCCTCTCCCTTGAGCCCTTCCTATGCAGGATCAGGTCGCACCCGGACATAACAGGACTTCAAGTAGGTAATACACACTGCAAAATCTCAGCTTACACCGATGATCTTTTGTTTTCCCTAACAAATCCTAAAATTTCCCTCCCCAATCTAATGCGAGAGTTCAAAACATATGGGGAAATCTCAAATTTAAAAATAAACTTCACTAAATCTGAAGCTATGGGTGTTTCAGTCCCCCCCAGCATACTAACTGACCTCCAGTCAAACTTTAAATTTAAATGGACCTCATCAGCACTAAAGTATCTGGGCACACTTATCCCCCCAGATGTAACAAGAACATTTGATCTAAACTTTCCTCCACTATTGGCAAAGACCCGGGCATTGTTAGATAGATGGCATTCAGGCTTCCGCTCCTGGTTCGGGAGATGCAATTTGCTTAAAATTAGTATTTTACCGAAATTCATTTATCTTATTCAAGCCTTACTAATTCACATCCCGTCCTCTTTCTTTAAACAGACCCACGCACTCTTTACCAGATTCATATGGGCACACAAAAGACCTCGCTTACGCCGCCTACAGCTAACCCTACCCAAACAATATGGGGGATTGGCAATGCCCGATTTTCGCTTGTACTACATGGCCTCGCACCTGGGTCGTATACTCGACTGGAGGAGAAATAGTACTTCCAAATTATGGATAAATCTCGAACAATCACAGTCGAGTGTGCCTCTTGGGGGGGCACTGTGGTGTGTAGGCGATCTCCCAAGCACTCTGAAAACTCACCCTCTTATAGGAACCACCCTGAGGAATAGCCACCAAATTGCCTTCCACACATCTCTCACATCAAAGACCTCACCCCTATTTCCTGTTTTGGGCAACCCAAAATTTGAACCAGGTATGGAAGCAAGGGAACTAATGTCTCTTGGAGAAACAGGGAGGGATTGCGCAATCAAATTTATTAGCGGTGAGAAATGGCCGACTCTAGCAGAACTCTCTAACCCAACGGGTATGTACCGTCTCACTTTCTGGAAAGCACTGCAACTACACCACTTTCTCCACTCACTTCCAGACCCGCATAACTTTACTCGAGACCTAACGTCATTTGAGGCACTCTGTTCGGAGGACACCCCATTGGCCCACATTTTATCACAAACGTACTCCTTACTAAATACACCAACGACGCAACCGCATTTGACTTGTCTTACCAGTTGGGAAAAAGATCTACACTGTACCTTTTCACCCTCACAAAGGGCTCGGATCATTACCCTCTCCCTTAAATCCTCGCTTTGCGCTAAGATACAAGAATCCAACTTTAAACTGCTCACTAGGTGGTACATGACACCATCTAGACTAAAAAAATGCTTCCCGGACTCCTCCGGGTTATGCTGGCGATGTGAAGAGGAGGAGGGAACTCTGATCCATGTCTTTTGGACATGCCCTAAGATACAGCCCTTCTGGGGTGAAGTTAGGCGAATTACACAAAAATTTACTGAGTATATAGTCCCAGAGGACCCCGCCTTTTTCCTTCTCCACCTCTCCTCGGTACCCATTAAGACATATAAAAAATCACTTGTGTGACATCTACTCAATGCAGCGAAGAGATGCATCCCCATTTTTTGGAAGCAGACCCTCCCTCCCCCTATAAAACTCTGGCTCCAAAGAGTGGAGGAAATTAGGCGGATGGAGGACTTGATTTTGACAGAGCAACATAAGCAAGAGACGTTTAAACAGACCTGGGACAATTGGAATATGTTCATATTCTCGGATGAAGGTCAACGACTCTTGAGCTGAATAGGTGGGCCTCGTCTTCTTAGCCGGATATTGTGAGTGGACCTATCTACCGTCATGTCTTTCTCCCCCCCCTCCCTTTTCTTCCCCTTACTCCCTTGTTCCCCCCCCCCCACTTCTCCCCCCCCCTACACACCTCTCCTTTTTCTCTCCTCCTACATCTTCTTGCTACCCTTTGGATACTTTAGTTTCTTCTTAGAGTAAAGTGGAAATTGGGTGCGGACCACCATAAATAGATAACTTTAAGCCTAATACGAGTTGAGAATTACCATAGAATGTACCTTAACGGTAGACAAGCCATTTGTTTATGAACCTTATGATTTGTAAGCCTGCTTGGCGCTGGAATGCATATTTTTCTTCTACAAACCACAACTGTAACATGGTTTTTCTCAGTATAATTGCTTGTATCGGTGGGATCTCCGCCCATGTTTGGAGGTTAATAAACTTTATATTTGAAAAAAAAAAGAATTAAGGCCAAAAAGTTCTATCTTAGTCTCATCAGACCAGAGAATCCTATTTCTTACCATCTTGGAGTCCTTCAGGTGGTTTTTAGCAAACTCCATGCAGGCTTTCATGTGTCTTGCACTGAAGAGAGGCTTCCGTCGGTGCCACTCTGCCATAAAGCCCTGACTAGTGGAGGGCTGCAGTGGTGGTTGACTTTCTACAACTTTCTCCCATCTCCCGACTGCATCTCTGGAGCTCAGCCACAGTGATCTTTGGGTTCTTCTTTACCTCTCTCACCAAGGCTCTTCTCCCCCGATAGCTCAATTTGGCCAGATGGCCAGCTCTAGGAAGGGTTCTGGTTGTCCCAAACGTCTTCCATTTAAGGATTATGGAGGCCACTGTGCTCTTAGGAACCTTAAGTGAAGCAGAAATGTTTTGTAACCTTGGCCAGATCTGTGCCTTGCCCCAGAATTCTGTCTCTGAGCTCTTCAGGCAGTTCCTTTTGACCTCATGATTCTCATTTGCTCTGACATGCACTGTGAGCTGTAAGGTCTTATATAGACAGGTGTGTGGCTTTCCTAATCAAGTCCAATCAGTATAATCAAACACAGCTGGACTCAAATGAAGGTGTAGAACCATCTCAAGGATGATTAGAAGAAATGGACAGCACCTGAGTTAAATATATGAGCGTCACAGCAAAGGGTCTGAATACTTAGGACCATGTGATATTTCAGTTTTTCTTTTTTAATAAATCTGCAAAAATGTCAACAATTCTGTGTTTTTCTGTCAATATGGGGTGCTGTGTGTACATTAATGAGGGAAAAAAATGAACTTAAATGATTTTAGCAAATGGCTGCAATATAACAAAGAGTAAAAAATTTAATTCAATTTAAATTTAATTTAAACATTTACAACGCTTCTAAGCGCAAACGCGGCATGTAAACACGGCAAAATGGGCGTTTTAAACGTGGGTTACTATCTGTCAAGTTAAATCGTTCAGGAGAGGTTGTAAAAACATCCCATCCTGGCGACAGTATGTGTAGCTGCTGGCTTTTAATTTTTGCAGCAGTGGACAGACCTCCACTTTAAATGCGGTATATAAGAAAGGAAAAGTGTTAGCGAAAGTGTAGCCAAAAGTTTTATTACAATAATAATAAAAGTCAGATTGAAAACATTCACAAGCATGTACTGAAAAAGAGCGCCAGTTTGCCAAAAGAGCAAACTGGGCATGCTCTAAAACCCGTTACTGCCCCTTCTGATGTGACGTCACTAACTGCTTGTGCTCCACGCTGGTGCCAGAAGTCGCCGAGCAGCCATCTTGCCAGCTCATGCATCCAAAGCTGCTGGTCGCTATTAGGATCAGGGACACTGCTGTTGCTGCTGCAGATGGAAGACACACACCTAGCAGTTTTATTCCACTGATAGGCTCTTTTTTAGCACATGCTTGTGAGCGTTTTTAATCTGACTTTTATTGTAATAAAACTTTTGGCTACTGCACTTAGAGGTGCTTTTCCTTTATTATATACAGTAAAACCTTGGTTTGCGAGCATAATTTATTCCGGAAACATGCTTGTAATCCAAAGAAATAATGGAATTTCTGATGATTCGTTACACACCTATTTATTCATAAGTCCTTCAGTTTATAGTCCATATAAAAAGATTATAGCAATGAGATAGATTGTGTAACCATAAAATGTCCATCCACAAATGGAAACCTCTACAAGAGGATTAGAAGCAAAATCCAGCAGGAGCTACAAAGTATAAAAGAGAAGAGAGGCGCCTCTAAGTGTAGCAATATGGTTACATTTAATGAACGTACACCATTTAGCAACTCACATAGTTAATGAATAAAAGAGGCACATCTAAGTATGCAGGCATCTGGGGTAAAGCTGTCTGCTATTGTGACTGGAAAGACTACCCTGCAGTACAGCAATCTGAAAGCAAGGCTTGAAGCGCTCTTGGAGCGCCGCATGGAGGGGATGACATCGATGGCGGTGAGAAGGATGGTCTATGTGGACAGATTACCCCCGGATGCCTGCATACAAAACCGTTTTATATTTTGTTAATAAATTTTGCAAACAGGTAATTTTTCTCCTCCATTGATGTACGCTGATGAGGCTGCACTGATGGGCACTGATAAGGAGGCACTAATTGGTGGGCACTGATAGGTGGCACTGATGGGCAGCACTGAAGGGCACTGATAGGTGGCACTGATGGGTGGCAGTGATGGGCACTGATGGACACTGGTAGGTGACACTGATGGGCAGCACTGCTAGGTAGCACTGATTGTGGGCACTGATAGGTGGCACTGATGTACGGTGGGCAGTGATTGGTGGGCACTGATTGATGGGTACTGTGGGCACTGATTGCTGTCATTGGCAGGCAGTACTGGTGGGCACAAAGGCTCTTCCTCTTCGCGACCGATGTTCCTTCAAACAGAAGCTGGAGATCGGCTTTTTTTCTTCTCACGCTGTCAGCGTGAGAAGAAAAAAGAAAAGATTACCGAGCTGACAGCTGATCACGTAGTAAGGGGCCGGGATGGGCCCCTCACTCGGATCTGTGATCACCCAAGTCTCATTGACTCGGGTGAGCAGAGCGCGTGCCCCCTTCAGGGGGGCGTGGCCAGCTTTGAAAGGGTAGGATGTCAATAGACGGCCTCCCAGCAAAGCAGATCTGCGCTGTAGCCGTCATTCGGCCATAGTGCAGATCTGAACAGGTTAAACAAAATAAATCTGAACTCTAGCTAACACTTTTAAACTACACCATTTGTTTCCTTTTTGGGATAAAGCTTTTACATAAATTATTAAAAGCTGATCATTGTAAGCACCCTGTCAGAGGCAAAGCTGAATTCCAGGTATAGATATTTTTGCACGGTTAGTTTGCGTCAGCTTGTATGCATATTCTATGCTGATGAAGGAAGCGTGTGGTTCTTCCAAAAACGGTTCCTTGTGCATACCTCGAATCACACCTCTGGTGCTCACACAGGGCTGTCCTGTCTCTACCTCTACACAGCAGCTGCTTTTGACAATCTAGGTCCCTGGACCATCCCCTTGGCTCCACTCCCGGCATCGCTCATTCAGGATCACTGATCTCTGCTCCCTGTCATCGGGAGCAGAGATCAGTGACATGTCACACACAGCCAATCCCCCCTACAGTTAGAACACATCCCTAGTACTGCCTAAACCCCTCCCCGCCCCCTAGTGGTTAACCCCTTCACTGCCAGTGTCATTTACACAGGAATCAGTGCATTTTTATAGCACTGATTGCTGTATAAATGACAATGGCCCCAAAAATGTCCGACATGTCTGCCATAATGTCGCAGTCACAATAAAAATCGCCGAACGCCGCCATTACTAGTAAAAAAAAAAATGCCATAAAACTATCCCCTATTTTGTAAATGCTATAACTTTTGGGCAAACCAATCAATAAACGCTTATTGCGATTTTTTTTTTTTTTTTTTTTTTACCAAAAATATGTAGAAGAATACATATCGGCCTAAACTGAGGAAAACAAATGTTTTTTTATATATTTTTGGGGGATATTTATTATAGCAAAATGTAAAAAATAATGCGTTTTTTTAAAAATTGTCGCTCTTATATTGTTTATAGCGCAAAAAATAAAAATCGCAAAGGTGATCAAATACCACCAAAAGAAAGCTCTATTTGTGGGGAAAAAAGGACGCAAATTTTGTTTGGGAGCCACGTCGCACGACCGCACACTTGTCAGTTAAAGCGACGCAGTGCCAAATCGCAAAAAACGCACTGGTCAGGAAGGGGGTAAATCCTTCCGGGGCTGGAGTGGTTAATGACCAGGCCATTTTTTGCGATAGGGCACTGCATTGCTTTAACTGAAAATTTTATGGTGGTGTGACGATGTACCCAAACTAAATTGCCATCCTTTTTTTTTTCCTACAAATAGAGCTTTCTTTTGGTGGTATTTGATCACCACTACGTTTTTTGGGGTTTTTTTGCGCTATAAACAAAAGATTGACAATTTTGAAAAAAAACAATATTTTTTACTTTTTGCTATAATAAATATCCCCCCAAAAAATGTAAGAAAACAAATTTCTTCATCAGTTTAGGCTGATATGTATCCTTCTACATATTTTTGGTAAAAAAAAATCACAATAAGCGTATATTGATTGGTTTGCACAAAAGTTTTATAGCGTCTACAAGATAAGGGATAGATTTATGGCATTTTTATTATATTTTTTTTTTACTTGTAATGGCAGAGATCAGCGATTTTTAGTGGGACTGCGACATTGCGGCGGGCAGATCGGACACTTTTTGGGACCATTGACATTTATACAGTGATCATTGCTAAAAATAGCCACTGATTACTGTATAAATGTCACTGGCAGGGAAGGGGTTAATACTAGCGGGGATCAAGGGGTTAAGTGTTCCCTAGGGAGGTGCTTCTAACTGTGGGAGCAGTGTAGTGACTGGAGGAGACAGATCGCTGTTCCTAATCACTAGGAATAGCAGATCTGTCCATCCTCCCCTGACAGATGGGGGATCTCTCCGTTTACATTGACAGATCCCCATTCTGCCTCTCTCAGGAGTAATTGCGCATGCCCCCTAGTGGTCTTAAGGCAATAACGGTGATATGCCCAGGAAAGCCAACCTGCCGCAGTACAACTGCTTCGGCTGGTCCTTAGCTGGTTAAACAAAACAAAAAAATCACTTTTGCATAGACTGAACCATCAAAGCTGAATTTCAGGAATTCAGTCACTTTGGAAAAAGTGCAGGCACACTATGAGTTAAGTCCAAGGAGGTGCATGGCATCTCCTGGGCTTATCTCTATTATTTGCACCTGACAGTTTTTTTTTCACTACCGGAAGACAAATAACTATCTGAGAAGTGTGGCATGCATTTGTATTCAGCCCCCCTGAGTCAATACTTTGTAGAACCACCTTTCGCTGGAATTACAGCTGCAAGTCTTTTTGGGTATGTCTCTACCAGCTTTGCACATCTAGAGAGTGAAATATTTGCCCATTCTTCTTTGCAAAATAGCTCAAGCTCTGTCAGATTTGATGGAGAGCATCTGAACAGCAATTTTCAAGTCTTGCCACAGATTCTCATTTGGATTTAGGTCTGGACTTTGACTGGGCCATTCTAACACATGAATATGCTTTGATCTAAACCATTCCAGTGTAGCTCTAGCTGTATGTTTAGGGTCGTTGCCCTGCTGGAAGGTGAACCTCTGCCCCAGTCTCAAGTCTTTTGCAGACTCTAACAGGTTCCCTTCTAAAATTATCCTGTATTTGGCTCCATCCATCTTCTCATCAACTCTGACCAGCTTCTCTGTCCCTGCTGAAGAAAAGCATCCCCACAACATGATGCTGCCACCACTATGTTTCACAGTGGGGATGGTGTGTTCAGGGTGATGTGCAGTGTTAGTTTTGCACCACACATAGCGTTTTGCTTTTAGGCCAAAAAGTTAATTTTGGTCTCATCTGACCAGAGCGCCTTCTTCCACATGTTTGCTGTGTCCCCCACATGGCTTCTTGCAAACTTCAAATGGGACTTCTTATGACTTTCTTTCAACAATGGGTTTCTTCTTGCCACTCTTCCATAATGGCCAGATTTGTGGAGTGCCTAACTAATGGTTGTCCTGTGGACAGATTCTCCCACCTGAGCTGTGGATCTCTGCAGCCCCTCCAGAGTTACCATGGGCCTCCTGGCCGATTCTCTGATTGATGCTCTACTTGCCCGGCCTGTCAGTTTAGGTGGACGGCCATGTCTTGGTAGGTTTGCAGTTGTGCCATACTCTTTCCATTTTTGGATGATTGATTGAACAGTGCTCCGTGAGATATTCAAAGCTTGGGATATTTTTTAATTTTTTTTATAACCTAACCCTGCATAACCTTCGCCACAACTTTATCTCTGACCTCAAAAACTAAAATAGTGCTGTGCTGTTGAGTGATACTAAAATGTAACCTAAAGGATGTGGACACACCTGATAAATCTACATGAACAATAGCGTGCAATTGATCAAATTTCAATGTGTACTAAACGTATCACATGAAATACTTATTATAGTAGTCAACAAACATAAAATTAAATAAGAATAAAATAGTCCTCTGAAGAGCGATAGATGAAAAGTAAAGTGACTTTCTTTCTTCTGTGCAAAAAAGGAATATAAGGTGCAATATGATTTTCTTTGCTGGTGACACCCTCTTCTGTGTATGTGCGACCAATTTAAATTTATAGTGCAATATAATAGCTGAAAAGTGGTGGCTTCTTCGTGCAGTGGTATCAGAGTAAAGTTGGCTGAATACAAATGCCCGCCACACTTTTCAGATATTTATTTGTAAAAAAAAATTGAAAACCATTTATCATTTTCCTTCCACTTCACAATTATGTGCCACTTTGTGTTGGTCTATCACATAAAATCCCAATAAAATACATTTACGTTTTTGGTTGTAACATGACAAAATGTGGAAAATGTCAAGGGGTATGAATACTTTTCCAAGGCACTGTACTTACCAGCCAGTTTACAACAAACTTAATTGACCTTTTGTAACAGTTCACATTTAAACCAAGGGGTTTAGATTTCACACATTTGCAAATACATGCAGCCAACATCTTCAACATTAGAGTTGGTGCAGCTACTATGCCTGTCGCTCCCCTCTGCTGCCCATGTTGTAAGTTTGGGATAATCTTAGAGGAATGACAAGTCTGAGAAATGAGCCATTCTAATATCTTGTTTTATCAGACAGCAGCACCACATATCATGGTAATCCATTGAAAGACTATTATTATTCTTCACCGAATAACAGGACCAGCTTTTTAAAGTGTCAGAAACATAATGAAAACAAGACGATTTCAGTGTTGTCTCATGAGCTTCCCTGACAAGTAGGGAGATGGTTTCTTGTACAGATGTCTGGTTCAATCAACACTTCCACATGTAACAGTGAATGGTAGAGATGTAAGTATTAAAATTAGAGGAGTGTCAGTCAAAAAAGAAAGACTTCTTTTTTTTTTATAATCACTGACTACCAGTATATATTTTTTTTCTGTGCCCAATTCTTGATACTATCATTACCTCCTTTGCCCAGTAGAATAAAAATGACTTTGCTTGGCCTCAGAATCTTAAAGTAAATCCAAGGCCAGTTATTAAAATCTCCACTTGGCGGCATCTAATAGAGAAGCAGGCTTTCTTCGGAGGACAACGCCAAAGAAGAGGTGAGTATTGCAGTAAAAGAATTTTTTTTTATTTTAAAGCAGAATTTAACCCTTCTATCATTTTCAGCAAAAGAAGCTGCCACCTTAGCCTCTGATTGATCTGTAATTGCCATAGTAGTGCACATGTGATTAGTTATGACACCAGCAATTTGGTAGTTTGACAGATCGGTTGAGAGTACAAGCAAATGTGCCCGCATCCCTGGCATGCTGGTAATGTAATTGTTTTTTGAAACTGTTAGATTGATGGGTTTAGTTCCACTTTACCTACATCTAGGCAATTTTTTTTTTAAGTAGAACTGGGTTTTAACATGGTACTATGTTTTAATTTTTTTCAATCCTCATTAGAATAATACCTGGTGATTATGCCACAAAGGTTCTTGTTTGACACTTCCTGTTATAGGGTGACAACTGTCCCCCAATTGCACTACTGCTTTGTCACCCTGCCTCTGGTGGAGACTACAAGTGCCCATGTTGCACAGCCATAGAACTGCTGGTGTGAATGCAAAAAAAAAAAAGAGGAGCAGACTGATACAATCAGCCCAATTTGAAATGTAAGAAGGAAAGCAGGAGATTATGGTTATTTGATATAAGAAGGGATTACAGTTAAAGTGATCTTTACTCAGTTTTAGGCCGCATTCACACCTTTGCTTTACTGCAATATATAGTAATGTGCAAACTGCACTGCAATGCCATTCATTTTGGCACCCAAACGCACCACAAGGGACCTGATGTGAACCATGTGTGCTTTATGGTTTACAGGGTAAAAAAAGAAAGATGCAGGTCTTCAAAAACTCATTTGTGGTGAATTGGCAAACATTCAAAATGAATGGGCAACCTTACCAAAAACATCTGCATGCAGTAACACACCACAAAGACTTACATTTTAATATCCTGCCTAAGAGCAGAAAACCCTGATGCCTGCTGTCACATTTATGTGACAACTCGCCATCCAAAGGATCTTGTCCCTTGGAGTCCCTTACTCATTGGTTGGACCAGCAAGATGTTGCTCCTTCATTAGCCACTGAGACTCTGAATTTTGGGAAAGCAAGGGGTTATTTTTTTATCACATAGTTAAAAAAAAAAAAAAACAAGTTCAGTAAATATGTATGGATTTAATAAAGGAATTTGATATTCTCCTGAAGTAAGTTGGATCTCTAGCCAGAATTGTATTAGCTTTCTATAGAATATTGAAGGTTCGGTATGCTGTTAGTATTTTTATTGCTGTTTATGTTCCTGCTAAATGAACTTCACTGCCTGGGGCCTCAAGGACAGAATGTTAGGGGAAGACAAAAATAAAAAAAATATATTTCAATATGTAAGTAGGATTTAAGGTCTTCCCTAGTTAAGGGCCCCTCCTTTGCAGGAAGTGACCGGTTGTACCTGCCTCTCTGATGGATGGAGCCTAGGAAGAAGGAGAGAGTTGCTGTGTACCTTGGTGAATAATATAAAATTTAAACTCATGCTGAATGGTGAAAAAACAGTGAAAAAGAAAACTAAAGCAGCTGCCACACACAAAGTGCTACTCACTAGAAATGTAAAATTATGGAAATGTGGCGTTCGCAAATGTTATTAAACATGTGTGACCAAGTGTAGATGTGAATTTACAAAGCAAAAAACATGTAAATAAAGTCCAAATAAATGTGCTGAATGTTCTGAGCCGCAATGGGAAAAAAACTTGACGAGCAATGGACCACAGACGCTCCAGGACTTTTCAGGTGCAGAAACGCCACCCCCACATGTGTCCCCACTCACCAAATGGCGATGACCCCCAGCTTTGCAGTCTGGGGGTCACTTCAGGCTTATGTGATGGTATCCAGAGAAGCTCAGGAATGGTGTTGTGCACATCAGATCAAAGGATTTCTTGTTGAAATTTCTCAGCAGAATCACCAGGCAACAAAAAAGGAAAAAATGGAACTACTAGTGAAAAGTACTGTTGCTGTGTACCTTGGACAGAAAGAATCCAGCAGAAGGCCAGGGGAACAGCGATGGTTTTCCCACATGGACTTCCCTAAAGCCCCTTTCACACTGGGGCGTCGGCGGTAAAG
Source organism: Aquarana catesbeiana (assembly GCF_042186555.1). Classification (NCBI taxonomy): domain Eukaryota; kingdom Metazoa; phylum Chordata; class Amphibia; order Anura; family Ranidae; genus Aquarana; species Aquarana catesbeiana. Next base: position 574,844,039 of record NC_133324.1, on the reverse strand, counting down.
CGCCGCTATGTTTAGCGGTGCTTTACCGTCGTATCTGCGGGGGTATTCCACTGCTAGCGGGGTGTCTTTAACCCCCACTAGCAGCCAAAAAATGGTTAAAATCACCCGCAAAGCTTGCCGGCGGTATAGCTGCGCTGCCTATTGATTTCAATGGACAGGAGCGGTGGAGGAGCGATATACACACCGATCCAAAGATGCTGCTAGCAGGAATTTTTTTACTGTCCTGCCAGCGCACCGTTCCAGTGTGAAAGCCCTCAGGCTTTCACACTGAAGAGACAGGAGTGGCTCTTTCAGGGCGCTTTGCAGGAGCCATTTTTAGAAAATTTTAAAAATAGCGGCGCTTTACCGCCGACGCCCCAGTGTGAAAGGGGTCTAACTGTAGGCCTTGAAATACCAGTATTGAAACTTCAAACTGTGCCAGAAGATATAGGTTTACTGGATTACTACCTACAGTGCCTTATTCACCATGCCAAATGTTTGGAAGTTATGCTTGTCATTCGATTAAAGTAATTGGACTTTGCTTCTGGATGGAGTGATGTTGTTCAAGAGGATACCTGACTGGAAGTGTGTAAGACAGCTCAATACACAGGTCGCAGGCAGCTGGACAGTTGCAGTTCAAAGTACACTACACAGTGACTGGTGGACAGGGTCCTGAATGCAAGGTACACAGGGGTTGATTTACTAAAATTGTAGGGTGCAAAATGTGGTGCAGCTGTGCATGGTAGCCAATCAGCTTCTAAATTTAGCTTGTTCAATTAAGCTTTGACAAAAAAACTGAAAGCTGATTGGTCTCTTTACAGAGCTGCACCAGATTTTGCAATCTCCAGTTTTAGTAAATCAACCTCACAGTGTAAACCTGGTTGGGTTGGGAGTGGTGATGGTTAGGGGGAGAAGTTACCCTGCTGACAGTTGAGAGCAGACTCCTGTAAGGAACATGTGCCAAGTGATTTGGGGCTTTGTGTGACATGGGTCCCCTGCCTTTGGCTGGACTGTCAGAGCCCTGAAATGAAATCACAAAGAGGTTCAAAGTCCTGCAACATGAGTATTCCCAACTACTTATAGGTCAGTTCTGTAGCAGACCAGGGGGATGGTATAAGGAAGGGTTTTCAACCCACCATCTGTACCCAAGTTGGTAGACAGCGTGGTCTGTTTGGGCTTTGAGGCAGTTGTGGGCTGAAGCATTAGGTCCCTGTACATTCCTGTATTGTGGTGGGCTTAAAACTAGAATTCTGCATTCACATACCTCTTTTGAAATTCACCCACATGGATCCCCAAATCCTTTTTTAAACAGCGCAACCAATTGTTACTTTCCTTTCTATGGGGTTCACAAACCCCACGTTACAAACTTACCTCGCTGAGTAGACCAGCACCACGGGGCGCACTGTTCTATGCCAGATTTCTTTAAATATTTTATAGACACTCAGCTAGTCGCTGCTCATTGTGGGTTGGTGCTAAAGTTGAATAGCTCCTGCACCATGTTTGAGGTGGGCGACCTTGGCTCATTAGAGGCACTCCAACAACGTCTCTTTCGAGCTGTCTAAGCCCCTTACTCGCTTACCCTCCTCAAATGCAAAGCTCAGGCTTCTTTTAATCTCTCCCCTTACACCCCGTTATGGAACAACCCTTATTTACCTCATCTTCTCATGATCCCCAACACTCATTGCTGGGCCAAATTTAACATTTAGACCCTGCTGATGGGGAACTGATGCCTTTTGATCACCCCCGCCATAAGTTCAATATCCCGAATTTCTACAGGTTCAGATATATGCAAATTTCTCATGCCTTCCAAAGTCAATTTCCTCATCCAAGTATTTCTTCACACTGCTCACTATTGGAAGATTTGCTACCCACAGACCAGCTGTTGAACTGGCTTTATCCTTGTATCAACATGTCCTCCTTTCTGACCTTTCTGGGAAATGGCAGGGGGACATACTCGAAATGGATGATGAAAACTAGCCAGACATTTAGGCGTACCTTTTAAGCAACTGGTCTCTGCTTGAGATAGGCTGATCCAGTTCACAATCCTACATAAAGCATACTTTACTCTTTATATATTACATCCTGATCTATCCTCTACCTGTTGGAGATGTAACCACTCAGATAGTGACTTTTTTTTTTTTTAATTTTTTGGATCTGTCCATCTATCTCCCAGTTCTGGACTGGGGAGGTGTACATAATCAACACAGTCGCTCTGGCTTGCCTTACCCTGGAGCCCAAAGTGTGCCTACTGGGTAGGGTTGCCACCTCATCCCTTTAAACCTGAAAACATATGAATTACACAGGTTCTGAGGCTAATTTAATGCAGATAAGGCACCAAGTGAGTTTAATTATCACCTTAATTAGCCACAGAACCTGTATAATTAATATGTGTTCGGGTTTAAAGGGATGAGGTGGCCACCCTACTACTGGGCCTAGTAGAGGACATGGCCCCCACTGTAGCAGAGAGAACGCTCTTGGGATTGCTACTTTTCTATGCAAGGAAATCAATCACTATGCACTGGAAGAGAGCAACCTTTCCCTCTCTTGCATTTTGGAAACACTTGGTTAATTCAAATCTCCCTCTTTACCTGTATACATACAAAAACAGGGGCAACAAGAGAAAGTTTCACAATGTATGGGCAAAATGGCTGGAGGAACCACCCACTGCTGCTGATCTATATGCTCTATTGGCTTCTTGGAGGCTTCCCACGCCCTCTTGTGTCTGCTACACCCACTCAGGTGTTCCTATTCCTGTGGAATGGTGCATGAGCCATTGTTAGGTTAGTTTTTGTTAGATGTACTGTGTATCTAAAGTCATCGGTGACCTACCCTGTGTAGTTGGGTCATCGGAGCTTGTACTGTTTCCTATATATTTTTAAACTCACTAAAAACAGATTTATATTATTTTAAAAATTAAAGCGGTATTAAACCCAAAACCAAAAATGGAATATATTGCACCTTACTAATCGTTAGATGTGGTGGCTGCATCAGTTTTCTTTTCTTAGCCTTTTTCCCTCTGTTTTCCCCTAGTAATCTGGCAAGTAACACACCTCCTGTATTATACAGACACCACTCTGGATGAAGGCTAACAGGGGGCAGATTTGGACAGCAGCATTGTCAGTCGAGGGGGAGAGGAATGTTAGAAGTACTAGCAGATTTAGATACACTTATGCCCTGTACACACGACCGGTTTTGCCGTCGGAATAAACTCTGAAGGTTTTTACTACGGAGTTCCGACGGAATTCCGCTCAAGCAGTCTTGCCTACACACGGTCACACCAAATTCCAACCGTCCAGAACGAGGTGACGTACAACACGTACGACGGGACTAGAAAATGGAAGTTCAATAGCCAGTAGCCAATAGCTTCCGTCTCAGACTTGCTTCAGAGCATGTGTCGTTTTTGGTGCGTCGGAACAGCATACAGACGAGCGGTTTTTCTGATAGTAATTTGTTCAGTCGAAAAAATGTAGAACATGTTCTCTATCTAAGTCTGTCTGAATTTTCGACAGAAAAATTACGATGGGGCATACACACGGTCGGAATATACAATGAAATGCTCCCATCGGACTCTTTCTGTTGGAAATTCCGCTCGTGTGTACGCAGCATTAGGCTACTTTCACACTGGGGCGTTGGGGGCGTCAGCGGTAACCCCCTTTTTGTGGTCCTTTTCGGCCGCTAGCGGGGCGCTTTTAACCCCTGCTAATGGTTGAAAAAGGGTTAAAAGCGCCAGCAAAGCGCCGCTGCAGCGGCACTTTGCCGGCACTTCAGCGGCGCTACCCATTGACTTCAATGGGCAGGGGCGCTTTAGGACCCCTGCTCCTACAGCGTCTCAAAGATGCTGCTTGCAGGACTTTTTTTGGCGTCCTGCCAGCACACCCCTCCAGTGTGAAAGCCCTCAGGCTTTCAAAATGGAGAGACTCTTTACAGGCGCTATAGCGCCTGTAAAGCACCTCAGTGTGAAAGCAGCCCAACACATTAAAGCTGTTCTCCAGCTAATATTTTATTATCAGTTACAGCAAACAGTTTTTTTTTCCATTTGGGATAAAGGTTTTACCTAAATAAAAGCTGATCATTTTAAGCTCCTATGGCAATGCTAATTGGTCTGTCCCATCCATATAACTGCAAGAGAGCTTTTCTGTTGAAAAACAACAAATTTCCTGGCCAGATTACCAGATGAAAATGGAAGAAAGAAAGCCTAAAAAAAGAGAACAAATACAGCCATCACATCTAAGAATTGGTAAGCCGCAATATAATTAATGTTTGCTTTTGGGTTAAATACTGCTTTAAATTTAAACTCCAGCAGCTACAGCAACAGTTATTTGGGATAAATGTTTTGCATAAATGAATTTTGCAGACCATAGTAAGCACCCCTGTCAACCCTCTAACTGGTCTGTAAGGCTGGGTTCACACTATTGCGAATTGGATGCAGGTTCTCCGCATCCAATTCGCAATAGCAGGAGATTTTCACCGGCTTTCTATGGAGCCGGTTCACATATCTCCACTGTGGCTTCGGTGCAAATTTGCACAGGAGTCCTGTGCAGCTTTTGGTGCGTTTCAGGTCCGAATTCAGCTCAAAATTCAGGCTGAAATCGGACCTGAAACGGTGAACGGGGACACACCGGACCCCTGCTGTGAGCCGCATGTGGCGATGGTGTGAACCCAGCCTTAAAGGGAGTTGAGAAATTAAGGACTTACTGGCCAGATCAAGAGGTGAGAAAAAGCCTAAAAAAGAAAACTAATGTAGCCACCACAACCAAGAATTGGTTAGCTGCAATAGGTTTCATTTTGGTTTTAGGGTTTAATATTCCTTTAAATATATGCTTGGTAGATAATGTGTTACTAAACTCACAACTGTAAAATCAGCCTGTATATGTAGTAAAGCATGCCTGTTATACTCACTGTGGAACCTAAGGGGTTTATCCTCCATTGTGTAAAAAGGCTGTTTGATCCTGTCTTCTCTGATCCTCCCCTTCTTCCACAGTCCCCAAACCATCTCCTGATAGAACAGAGCTTTGGGGATAAACTGCACATGCTCAGTTTTTTTGTGTTATGCTAGAGTTTTTTTCTTTTCTTGGGTGAGTGCATGTGATTGGCACTGGGCCAATCAGCACTGGCCAGACAGTGGGTCAGGGGTCCTGCAGCCTCATAGGACACAGGTGTCAAACTGGTGGCCCTCCAGCTGTTGGGGAACTACAAGTCCCATGAGATATTGCACGGCTAACAGTTACAAGCATGACTCCCACATGCATAGGCATGATGGGACTTGTAGTTCCGCAACAGCTCTGGAGGGCCACCAGTTTAACACCCTTGTCATAGGACAATAAGGGGAGAATGAAAACTCCTCCTACAAGCTTTAACCAGACACTGATTGAAGCCACAATACTGCTCTAACTGCTGATGAGAAAAGGTATTTATCAGTTTATATTTACTAAAATGATTGCATTTCCATGTTCTGTGTACTATGAGAGACCAGATATATTGAATGCAGGGTCCAGGGTTTAGTAACACTTTAATATACATCAGACCAAAGGCAACGGATGAAGAGAAACAAAAGGATTTGGTTACAAAGAGGGACACTCCCTCCAAATTAAGGAAGGTTAGAAGCTATACGTTTTAAATTGTAGGTTAGCTGCATGAACAGAATACTTGTAAAAAAAAAAACATTCTTATATTAGAGCAGAGTTTTTCTTTTGATTTATATCTCCAAAGTAAACTTTAATGAATGTGCCTTCATAAATGCAAGCTCTCTTTTATATTAGCCAGGTTGTTAAAGCTTTTAATGCAAATGAATAAGTGGGTACATCACTTCTATTAAGTTATTCTACTTGTTGAACAAATTGGAATCCCAAAGCCATACGGCAAAAACCCTGAGCGGAGGATGGATATTTAAGCACTACATAGGCCTCTTCATTGCAATTGCCCCTAATGACAATGTAAAGGATTTATATCAGTGGTCACATTACTAGTAATGGGTTGATACAGCCTGAAGCAGCTGTTGACTCAGCAGGGCATCAAAGAGATCCTTCATACAGTCACAGTACAGGAAATGCTGTGGGGAGTATATGCTGTGAAATGATAGATATACGTTTTTGTGTGATTTGCAGGAATTACGCTGTTTGGTTTTGCTCTTGATTTTCACAGCTGATTTCATACCAGTTTTCTGAGCCATCTCAGTTTTCTGAAGGCTGTATAGCCCAGGGACTATTGTATTGTGCCTGCATGACTAACCACACCTTAAACACTCCAGTTTCGGTCTTTTTAAATAAATTGTGAAGTTTGGGAATCCTAACTTTTAAGTAATTTCAGATGCACACCTTAACACATTCTCAGGTATTTTATAGACGTGACATGTCAAGATCCAACCTCTAAGTGACCGTTTTAGAATTACACTTGCAAGCCCTTTTAACTCAAGATGCAATCTCCCAGATTAGGTGAAGGTTCTCAAATGTGTATACAGTAGGTATTAAAAATATTGACCATTCAAAGGGATCATTGGCAAATAAGTTAATGGATATTAGTCATTTTTTGAATCTTATGAGTTCATGTAGATTTTTATTTCTTTATTTAAATAGCAGCATTATATTTTGCAATCTTTTTTAGAGTTACTACCAGCAACATCAGTTCAAATCCAATGCCCATATCATTGTTATGAAATCTTAGTATAGCCAAATAACCTACTAGTATAAACATTATTGATATTACATGAAATGCCTTGTGCTTCACATAAAATTAATACAATAGCATCAGGTATAGTAGGCACCCAAAAGACAGATGAGCAAAGAAACAGTATAACAGCCAACATTTCATTATAATAGCTCACCTTTCTCATCTTTCTTGGGGTTGGCTATACCTTGCCAAAATGTTGGTGCACATTTACAATATATGCAAAGCACTGTGCAATATGACAGCATTATATAGATACCCCTAATAAATATAGTAAATAGAGAAGATCTGAGTGGAATTCAAAACTTTGGAGTCAATATACTATACTCACAACGGCCATACATAAAATGACCACAAAATGGCAATGTTCTGTGAACTATATTCATAGTTATATACAGGCGGTCCCCTACTTACAAACATCTGACTTACAAACGACTCCTACTTATAAACAGAGGGAGGCAACAGGAAGTGAGCGGAAATCTACCCATATGAAGGGAAATTCACTCCTGTGAGAGTTATTATTGGAAAAAGGTACCTTCACTGATGCTTAATCACCAAGGCTTGTTTCCACAAAAACCCAAAATTTTCAAAATCCAATTGTCATTGGAACAGAAAGTGAGGTGAAATCTTTTGAATAGGGGCACACACAGCAAAACAAATGTTACAGGGGTATTAATCCTTCCTTATGCTATCCAAAAAGCTTAAAAATAGTTATTTTGGCTGGAGCTACACTTAAAAAATTTACCTGTTCCGACTTACAAACAGATTCATATTAAGAACAAACCTACAGACCCGATCTTGTTTGTAACCCGGGGACCGCCTGTAGTTAGTCAGGTTGAAAAAAGACACAAGTCCATCTAGTTCAACCAATAATAAAAAATAAATAAAAACAAATCATAAAATCCTATATACACAATCCTTCACCCACAGTTGATCCATAGGAAGGCGAAAAACCCCAACAAAGCATGATCCAATTTGCTACAGTGGGGGAAAAAAATTCCTTCCTAATACTCCGAGAGGCAATTGGATTTTCCCTGGATCAACTTTACCTATAAATGTCAGTACCCGGTTATATTATGTACATTAAGGGAAGAATCCAGGTCTTTTTTAAAGCAATCTACTGAGCTGGCCAGAACCACCTTTGGAGGGAGTCTATTGCACATTTTCACAGCTCTTACTGTAAAGAAAACTTTCTGTATTTGGAGATGAACTATTTTTTCTTCTAGACGTAAAGAGTGCCCCCTTGTCCTCTGTGATGACCTTAAAGTGAATAACTCAACACCAAGTTCACTATATGGACCACTGATGTATTTATACTTGTTGCTCATATTCCCCATTAATCTCCTCTTTTCAAGAGAGAATAAATTCAGTTCCTCTAATCTTTCCTCATAGCTGAGCTCCTCCATTCCTCTTATAAGTTTGGTTGCCCTTCTCTGCACTTTCTCCAGTTCCCCGATATTCTTTTTGAGAACTGCATATTCCAGATGAGGTCTTACTAATGATTTGTACTGGGGCAAAAATATCTCTCTTAATACAAGAAAGGAGTTTGCCCGCTTTGGAAATGCTATTATTAAGCTTATAATCTACCAAAACTCCCAGATCCTTCTCCACTATTGATTCCCCTAGTTGTACTCCCCCTAGTATGTATGATGCATGCATATTCTTAGCCCTCAAGTGCATAACTTTACATTTATCTACATTAAACCTCATTTGCCAAAAAGTTGCCCAATTAGACAGTGCATTGAGTTCGGCTTGTAAGTTGGAGACATCCTGTAAGGACGTTATTCCTTTGCATAGCTTAGTGTCATCTGCAAAGACTGAAAAAGTACTTTGTATCCCAGACCCTATATAAATTATAAAGATATTAAAAAGTAAGGGTCCCAACACTAAACCTTGGGGTACACCACTGATAACCTTAGACTATTCAGAGTAAGAATCATTAACCACTACTCTCTGAATTCTGTCTTTTAGCCAGTTTTCTATCCATTTACAATTGGATCTTTTCAAGCCTCTAGACTTTACCTTACACATTAGCCTTGTGTGGGGAACTGTGTCAAATGCTTTTGCAAAATCCAAGTATACCACGTCCACAGCCACCCCTCTGTCCAAGGTTTTACTTACCTCTTCATAAAAAGAAATCAGGTTTGTTTGACAACTTCTGTCTTTCATGAATCCATGCGGTCTGTTGCTTAAAATATTTTTCCAAGCAAAAACTCATCTATAGGTCTTTTATTAAACTCTCTAGTATCTTCCCGACTATACAAGTTAAACTAACAGGTCTATAGTTACTTGATAAAGAATTTGATCCCTTTTTAAATATGGGCACCACATACACCAATCCATTCCAGTCATTAACGAGCCCCTAAAAATTAGAAACAATGGCCTTGAAATGACAGAGCTTAATTCTTTTAGGATCCGTGGGTGGATGCCATCTGGTCCAGGTGCTATATCCACCTTTATTCTGTCTAAATATTTCTGGACCAAATACATTTTGAGCCATTGTGGATCATTCGGGGCTGTGTTAATACCATCCCCATTATGGAAATGAGCTCCCCCATGCTCTTTTGTATACACAGAGCTGAAGAAAGTATTTAATAAACTTGCCTTCTCTTTGTCCCCAGTCACCCACTCTAGATTATTTTGTAAAGGGCCTACATGCTCAGACCGAACCTTTTTTCTATATATATATTTGAATAATTTTTTGGGGTTTGTCCTACTATCTTTTGCAATCTGTCATTTGTTTTGAATTGTTGCGTCCTTGATTTCTTTTTTACATAGTCTGTTATATTCTTTGTAACTTTTAAATGATGATGGTGTTCCTTCATTTTTATATTTTTTAAAAGCTCTTTTCTTATCATTTATAACTTTTTTAACTTTGGCCGTGAGCCAAATAGCTTTTATTTTTAGCCTTTTAAACTTATTGCCCATGGGAATATACTTGCAGTGAGTTCGCATACAGCCTTTTTGAAGAATTTCCATTTCTGTTCTGTGTTCATCAATGCCAATATTCTCTCCCAGTCTAAGTCTTGGAGAGCAGCCCTTATCCTTGGAAAATTTGCTCTCTTATGGTTAAGTGTTTTTATCTTTCCCGTATGTGTTTGTTAATTACAGTTAACATTAACCACTTCAGCCCCGGAAGAATTTACCCCCTTCCTGACCAGAGCACTTTTTGCGATTCGGCACTTTGTTGCTTTAACTGACAAATGTGCGGTCGTGCAACGTGGCTCCCAAACACAATTGACGTCCTTTTTTTCCCACAAATAGAGCTTTCTTTTGGTGGTATTTGATCACCTCAGCGGTTTTTATTTTTTGCACTATAAACAAAAAAATAGCAACAATTTTGAAAAAAAGGCATTATTTTTTACTTTTTGCTATAATAAATATCCCCAAAAAATATTTAAAATAACATTATTTTTCCTCAGTTTAGGCCAATACTTATTCTTCTACATATTTTTGGTAAAAAAAAAAATCGCAATAAGTGCTGATTGGTTTGTGCAAAAGTTATAGCGTCTACAAAATAGGGGATAGGCTTATGGCATTTTTATTGATATTTTTTTTTTTACTAGTAATGGCGGTGATCAGAGATTTTTATCATGACTGTGACATTATGGCAGACACATCGGGCAATTTTGACACATTTTTGGGACCATTGGCATTAATACAGCGATCAATGCTAAAAAAATTGCATTGAGTACTGTAAAAATGTCACTGGCAGTGAAGGGGTTAACCACTAGGTGGCGCTGTAGGGGTTAAGTGTGTCCTAGGGAGTGTTTCTAACTGTGCGGGGGAGGGGCTGTGTGTGACACTGCACTGATAGCTGCTCCCGATCACAGGGACCAGAGATCAGTGACAGTGTCACTAGGCAGAACGAGAAGATGCTTGTTTACATTAGCATCTCCCCGTTCTTCCTCACCGTGAGATGATCGCGGTTATCCCTGCAAGCGCCCGCGAGCCGCCTCTTAAAGGGCAACGTAAGGTACATTAATCTGCCTGTATGTGCCCTTCTGCCGCAGTATATCTGCGTTAGGCGGTCGGGAAGCGGTTAAATTAAATCATGTTATGGTCACTGCTACCCAGATGTTCTTTTATATGAATATTGGTAATAAACTCTGCATGGTTTGAGATTACCAGGTCCAGCAGAGCATCATTCCTAGTTGGGGCCTCAATAAACTGGACCATAAAATTGTCTTGTAATAGGTTTATAAATTTTTGCCCTTTAACTATCCCAGCAGTGCCATTACTCCAGTCAATTTCCGGATATTTAAAATCCCCCATTATTATCACCATCCCAGCCCTTGCAGCCCTTTCCATCTGTGCAAGGAGCTGAGTCTCCACCTCCTCATTAACACTGGGAGGTCTATAACAAATTCCAATGACAACCTTTGTAGTACGCACACCCAGGTACAGTTCCACCCATAATGCTTCAGACTCATCACTCTCTCCATCAACTAGGTCCTCTTTCACACACGCTTTGAGATCACTTCTCACAGAGACAGACCCCACCACCCTTCCGTTTTACCCTGTCTTTCTGAAAGAAAGCATAGCCAAGAATATTAATAGCCCAGTCATGTGAAGAATAAAGCCAAGATTCAGCAATACCAATTAAATCATAGTTCTCTTCACACACAAAAACTTTCAACTCACCTATTTTGCTTGGCAGACTTCTGGCATTGGTGAAAAAACACTGTAATTCATTGTCAAATTTTGCACATGTATGGTGCATATTTTTTATTTTAGTACAAACTGTACCGTTTCCAATGGTTGTTTGTAACATGGGAACCTTCATACCATCTGCCATAGCCCTCCCCGCTTCTTTCCCCATTCCACCCACCAATAAGGGCTGATCACTGCCCAATTATAATCTAATTCACCCTCCCCCCTTAATCCTAGTTTAAATACTCCTCCAACCTTCCTATGAACTTCTCTCCCAGCACAGCAGACCCCCTTCCATTTAGGTGCAAACCATGTTTAGCATATAGGTCGTACCCCAATGAAAAGTCAGCCCAGTGCCCTAAAAATCCAAATCCCTCCTCCTTACACCAGGTCTTTAGCCATGCATTCAGCTCTCTAATCACCCTCTGCCTTTCCTGTGTTGCATAAAGCACAGGCAATATTTCAGAGAATATCACCTTGGAGGTCCTTCCCTTGAACCTGCAGCCTAGTTCTTTAAATTGGTTCTTAAGGAGCCTCCACCTTCCATATATTCTGTCATTGGTTCCAACATGGACCAAGACAGCTGGGTCATGCCCAGCCCCTCCCAGTAATTTATTAATCCGGTCCACCACATGCTGAACCCTATCACCAGGGAGACCGCAAACTATTCAGTTGAGGTGATCCTGGCAACAAATTATTCTATCAGTCCTTCTGATAATAGAGTCTCCTATTACCACCAACTGTCTAGGCCTACCTGCACTACCCCCACCACCCATACTAGATGGGCTGCTCTTCCAGCTGTTAGGGGTAGCAGTGACATCTACAGCTGCCACCTCTGACCTTGCCACCCCCACATCTTCATCCAACTTGCCAAACCTGTTAGGGTGCTCAAACCCAGGGCTGGACCTCCTTTTCTGTGAGCCCCTACAACTCCCTCTAATTGTATTAACCCATCTTCCTACCTAATAATCCTGACTTACCCCTTCATCCTCCCCATTAACCCTACTAGCCCTTTCAAGGTTGTCAATTCTGCCCAGTGTTGCAATTTGCTCCTCCAGATCTCTAATGTGGGCTTCCAGAAGGGCAACCTGTTCACATCTGTTGCAGCGGTATTCATTCTGGAGCTGTTGCTCCATTGTTGTATACTGCATACTGTGCACTGCACTAAACCTTCAATATTGCTAACACACATTTTCCCAGTTACAACAATACTAAAAACAGGAAATTTCAGAGGTTACTTACAGGTTTGAAGACTCCTGTTATAAAAAGTTCAAGCTCAAGGATGAGCACGCTCAGAAATGTGTTCTACAGAAAGTTATATAGGACCTGTGTCACCTGTGACCAATTAACCACTCCCCTTAATTAGTAGTCTGAAGGAAGGAAAGAAACAAAGACCATTTAAAAAGTGACAGAAAAGGTGTTAAAAAGCTGCTAGGAAAGACCCCAAAAAAGATGCAAACACAGCAATCACCAGCAGTCAAAAAGCAAAACTGTTATTTACTCTCCACTCAAAGTTCCCACGCTTCAGCTTCCAACCAGCAAATCTGGCAAAACGGTCAAACATGAAATGACCACAAGATGGCACTGTATAACTAGTTATGGTTACAGAATGTACAGCAAAAAATTTTAGGTTGAGAATTCCTAAATGAAACAAAAAGTATTACGTGAATAAACATTTAGCATAACATGTATTATATTGTTGTATATTATCTATCGATTGATCGATTGATCTATCTATCAATTATATTTGTTGTGACCCTTGGAATGTTCACATTTATTCAATTGTCATAATGAGCTGAAAATGATAAATCTTTACGTTTCTGATGGAGAACCCTAGAAACCCCAAAATATAAGGCTTTCTATTATGCAAACCTGTTTAGTAAAGAAAGTCAAGCTGGGATCATCTGTCTTGCACCTCCTGCAACACACTATTAAAATCCTCCAAGATGGATCCAGCTCCCCCTGTGCATGTGGATCACCATCTCCATTTGTTTTAATGGAAAGTCTGCACGCTGTTTTTTCCAGAGGTGTACATATTTTCTTTTGCAACAAATGGAGATCATAACATTCATGTGTAAGAAGACAGACCCTAATTGGGGCGATTTTGAAAAACGCACTGTGAATCACCAAGAATGCTTTCTTAGCACTGCAGACTGGTGCCATGGAGCTGATAGAGGTCATTGTAGGGTCTGGTCATGGGTCATCAATATCTGTTTATATGACTTACAGAAATGAACAGAATTTAACACTTCTTGGTGCTAGAAAAGTTACAGATTTATATCTACACTCTGGAGGGGAGGGGGGAATAAAAAAAAAAACAAGTATAAAACTTTTTTGGCGATATGGCCCCTTTAAAATGACATGTGTCAAATTCAGGAAAGTCTTGCAACAGTTTTGTAAAGCTTTCCAACACATGTGCAAAAGTACTCAGCGTGAGGGATGTATATGTTGGGAATCGGTCATGAATGCAACAGTTTCCTACACATGGGCTCATGGTTGTTAGGACGCCGGCTGCTACCGGCTTCCTAGCAATCAATGACTCATCTCTGACCCCATTCAGCTGCTTGCCTGGTGGAGATTCTTCAGCGGACAGATGACTGTAAACATGCTGGTGATGTCATTATGCAAAAAAATGGCAAGGACCATATGTGGACATTGACAGGATTATCCCAGTAAACTGCTTAATAGGCCCGGGATGAGTCATTGGTTACTATGACTCTGTCAGCTACACAGCCAATAACAATGCTGCATAGGAAAGCAGAGGGGGGGGGCAGTCTGCAATGAGGATGGAGTGCAAAAAATTAATGTACCCGTTTCTGACAGCTACATACCTTTGTTACACCCACTGACATGTTGTGTGGTAGCACGGCAAAATTCTAAAGAGTGTGCACAACAATCTTTATCAAGGTCTGCATTTAGCCAATTGCATAGAGTTTGCTTAAAGTTCAAATGTTGCCTTTGCGTCACTCTGTTCTAGAACATAGCAGAGAAACATAGATAAGTGATAGAAGAAAAACACCAAGTGTTCTGCCCCTTTTCAATATTGTATTTGTTTGTTTGTTTTTTTTTTTTATTATTATTATTTTTTTTAAATTTCTGTCTGAATAGAGATCTTTGTTTGTCCCAAGCATGTTTAAGTCCATCTTTTTTTAGTTCATCTATTGTGGATATTGGCAGTGTCTGCCGATTTGGGCGCCCCCGCAGTTTTCTCCTGTGATTGTAAGTAGCAACTCTGGGTTTAGTTGGCCATTTACTGGACATATTTTTGTCCATGCAACCTCTGAGATTTAACCCCTTTTTTGTATTATTTTATCCTGGTTTATGTATGTCTTCTGTGGTCACGTGATGCCCTCCTCCCTTGATCGTGCGGATGGTTGATGTTCACTGGCCCTTGCTTGGGTAAGCTGAGGTTGGTGATTGACAGAGCGAGTACTATGCTATACTGAATATGTTATTTTATGCATTGATATAGTATTATGTGATTTTATCAATTCAATATTATGTGTAAGTTCTTTCTGCTTTGTAGTGGTCTCCAAATCCAGTGAGGAAGCCAATATCAGTGAAACATGTTGGGATCAGACACTACGTTTGGAGTATCCACCCTACATACAACTATGACCATGTAGCTGATATTTGTAACTCTATTGTTAATGGTTTGTTTTTAACTATGTACCAAATAAATCATGTACGTTTTATATTTGGAGTTCCTTTTTTTTGCTGAATTGTGGCACCATTATAATCCCATTAAATACCTATAATTCCCTATAATCTTTAAATTCACTTACTGTTGATTGATTCACTACTAGTGTTGGAAGTCTGTTCCAAGCATAAAGTACTCTTTCGGTAAAAAATACTTTCTAAATGGATCTCTTTTTACTTCAGTTGGCAGATCTACAAAGAAAAGAAAATGTTAAGTCTTGTCTTATAAATATATTCCTTATCGCAATGTACAGCTTCGTGTTGATTTTAGCCAAAACCTTTTACCGTTTTGCATTAAATGTAAAAAAGCTAGAATCCCTGTCAAGTTTTTATTGCTGTCTACAGCAACATTTCTCTTTCTTCTTTTTTAATTCCAGCACCCTTTAAAAGTAATCAATATCTCGAGGCACATCAGTCTAAAATGTAAAATACATAAATGTTACTTATCGATGGAGCACCTGCACCTGCAATGATGTACACAACTACCTTGGTGAAATTAACTTCACTTTAGAAGACCCCTTCACATCAGAGGTTTGTCCAACACATCAGAGGTCACTTCATACCATCATCCCCAGTTCGTATCAGAGATGCCGTCATGTAGGAGGTCCCCCCATTAAGTGGCCCCAAGTCCCCTCTTCACCCTGACAGACAGAGCCAGCCCTTCATGTCAGAGTTCCACATCACATCAGAGTTCCTATTATACATCAGAGGCCTTCCTATACATAAGAGCCCCCAATACACCAGAGTCACCCTTATCATGGTAGCCCACCAGCACATCAGAGTTGCCCCATCACATACAAGTCTTCCCGTCACAGAGCTCCCCCAGGCACACAATCTCACATCGCAGACCCTCTCAGTCACACAGCCTCCCTATCACAGAGTCCCCCCAATCACACAGTCCCCTGTTCACATCAGAGTACCACCTTTTGGCTCCAGCAGCAAAGCAGAGGGAGGGAGTTGGAGGAGCTCTGTAGAAGGCAGACTTCTGGCTTCTCCTGAATGCTAAGGGCAGCTTTAGCTTGCCATGGATCTGAGTCATGAGTTGCCATGGTGCGGGTGAGCCAGATGCCATCATCATAGCAGTAAAAGTTGCAGTGTTTCCTGGCCCTACAGTATCATTGTTTTTTATTGTGCTGGCAGTTAGCCTGCCCCCACCATGGCAGCACTCCCATCCAGAACAAACTGTGTCCCACATTTGCAGCACCAAAGAGTGTTAAAGCACCTTGGATGAGAAACACTGGTCTACAGCAGGGAAGTGTGGTGAGATCAGTGGCTGGTGAGGCACTGGCTAGTATCAGAGCCAGATACACACAGGTTACATACGCCGCAAACATTAGAGTGGGAGCAATAATTCTAGCACTAGACCTCCTCTGTAACTAAACATGTAACCTGTAAAAAATTTGAAAGCGTCGCCTACAGAGATTTTTAAGTACCGAAGTTTGGCACCATTCCACAAGTGTGCGCAATTTTAAAGCGTGAAATGTTAGGTATCTGTTTACTCGGCGTAACATCATCTTTCACAGTATACAAAAAATGGTGCTAACTTTAGTGGGTTTTTTTATATATATTAATTAAACTTTTTTTTCCAAAAAAAAACGCGTTTCAAAAATTGCTGCGCAAATACCAAGTAAAATAAAAAGTTGCACCGACCATCATTTTATTCATTAGGGTGTCTGCTAAAAAAACATCTATAATGTTTGGGGGTTCTGAGTAATTTTCTAGCAAAAGAATTATGATTTTTACATGTAGGAGAGAAGTGTCAGAATTGGCTTGGGTGGCAAGGGGTTAATTACCATAAGTAATATACAAATAATTATTATATATTGTTTTTAAAGTAATTTACTATATTTTCAAAAACTGTACTCAACCAGGTGGCTTAACGGACAAATTACTGAAGTTTGAAGTTATAACTTCCAACCATTAATTTCACAGTAAATAGATAAATAATAAATTATTATGTTATAACATATAGCATAATAATATATGTTTTAACTTGATTAAAACAGTACCTTTTCAGCAAGCAGCAGATTATCATTCTCTCTCTTAACTGTGTGAGAAAAACATGGGATTGTGGGTAAATCTTATACCCATAAACCCATGCTTTTTCCTTCTAGTTAAGAGGGCTGGGCTGGAAGGGAGCACGTGTCTTTTAGACACATGTCCCCTTCTATGACATTGCAGTGAGAGGCATGCCTCCACTGCAGCATTTTTATTGGACAGCTTATTCCAATGGTGCTTTACCATTGGTCCAAGGCTCCAAGCTGTCCATTAAGCTCAGTGCTTCTGACAAGAAGTGAGGAGAGGCACTGTGAGCTCAACCTCTGTCTGCTGCAAACAGAGTGTGCCAGCTTGTATTTAAACTGGCCGCACTGTATGTAGCTTCTGACAGGCTGCACAAGAAGCCCCGTATCTCTGGAACATTAGGTGGCAGGAGCCCCACAGTGGAGCTATGACTCTCAACGTTTGATCTTTTTTTTAAAAAAAATGTATCTCCGCCTCGCCTGCCTCCCCTGCGTCCCTTGACTGCACGTCCCTGGTCTACAGTATGTTCTTTTCTGAGAGATTTTAAGCTGTCACCAGATCAGGAAGTGAGGAGGATATATTGCAATGGGAACACTTCTAGTGACACATGTTGGACTTACTCTTACTTTGGAGATATTTCCTTTCATTCCTGTTGTGTGTCTAAGAAAGAAACTGTGCAAATATCCTCCCACTGGGGGGCAGAGTCATTAATGAAAACCAGACAGAGGTTCTAAGTCTACCCTATTTCAAGGAAGAAAAATGATTTTGGATGAAGTTCCAGTTTTATTGACTTAATTTTCTTTTCCTTTCTTTCTTAAGCTTTGAGATAATGGATGCAGAGCTTTCAAATGACCACTGAATTCAACTGATTAAGTTGGCCACTGAATTGGTTCTGATGAAATAGATCCATCGTGTTTATAGTCTGAAAAATAAGTCACATTCACACAGGAGATTTAGCATTTGAGGGAAAATTCTGTTTAACCAATTACCAACATTTAGCTTTGAGCCCGGAGCCTGACCTCTTCTGTTCCTGGCATATGTCTGTGCAGTCACTGTCTAATCTTATCAGGTGAAGTAGTAAATTGGGTATAAAATTTTATGTATGCCGCTTCTGCCAGCAGGCTTCATAAACACATTTACTGAAAACGACTTGATAGTTTTACTTCATTTTTATTTTTTTTATATTCTCAGCTTGCTAAACGGTACCTCCTTTACATCCTATTTGCCAAACAAATGATAATCAATTAAAAAAAAGTCCATTCAAGAATTACTGCATATGGCACATGCTTAACTATGCAGGATTTTTCTTGTCTCTATTGAGATTTCTGCTGTCAGAACATTTTGCTAACTGATGTTTTAGATGATTTAATTAAGACAAACATGCATATGTGGTAGGTGATAGCAACCAATAATATTTATTTCCATCATTTAAAAAGAATCAAATTATACTGTACATACAACCATTCACTTTGTTATTATTGGTTTCACAGCTATGGACTTTTGTAAGCTTAAAGATAAAGCCAAACTTCAGTAACCCCCCCCCCCCCTACCCTGAAGCCCTCCAGTCTGCATTTTTTTTTTAATTCAGGATACATATATATTTTAAGACTGGGTGGAGAGGGATTAGAACCATTGTCAGCTTATTATATATTGAAGGATGAGAGCACCACACAGATAGGATAAGTCAAGTAAAGATTCAACACATTTCGGAGGCTCAAAACTCACCTTTCATCAGGTCTTGTATGAGGATAGAAAAATCCAGATTTGTACTAGACAATAGTTGGAAAAGCTGTGTTTTTTTTTGCGCGTGTTTTTTTTTTTCTTCTGTTGTGACAAATAAAGCTCTTCACTAGACTTATCCTACCTGTGCGTAAAGCCTTGTACACACGATCAGATTATTGGACTCATTTTCATCAGTAATTTGTCTGATGCTAGTCTCAAATCGAAAGTGAAGAGGGTACTCACCATCAGAAAATTTTCTGACGACCTAATTCAACATCAGAAGTGACGTTATGTGTTGAATTGTTTTGTATGTGTTCTTTCATTTCTGAGCATGCCTAGTCTTGCTCTTCAGATTTTTTTTTTGTCAGAAAACTGTACTAATGAAAAGAAAATCGGACGTTGTGGTCACATCAGACAAAAATTTTCAAGCCTGCACATCCAGTTTTTGTCTGCCGAAAATTCGTAATCGGCTGTCAAAAGCAGCATACTAACGATCAGAAAATCAGCAGATCGTTCATCGGACAAAATTTATCTTCAGATTTTCTGACCGTGTGTACGGGCTTTTACTCTCCTACTTCAAATACTCTTCAGACAACTCCAGGGACTCCTTGTGATACCCAAGTTGACAAAGAGCAGCTGCCAAAAAGGTCAATTTGTACCACTAATTTCCATCCACTATGGAGCCAAGCATCTCTCCTTTACACATCCACTATCAATGTTTTTATTACTGTCTGTTAGGGATGAGCCCACGTAAGTTCGACTCGAGTATCGTGTGTTCATTTGTTCCAAAACTAACCGAACATATGGGGCATTCGTAAGAAATTAGAGCGCGACGGAGCTCCCCATAATGCACTGGGACATTGCAGTGCATTGCTGTATGATGATTGGCCAAAGCATGCACTTGACCTGCATGTACCCCCTACCCATTCACATAGGGGAGGGGCAGGATCTGGGGGCCCCCTTGTTAAAGGGGGTTTCCAGATTCCAATAAGCCCCCCACCCGCAGACCCCCACCACCACCAGGCAAGGGTTGTGGGAATAAGGCCATTGTCCCCATCAACAAGGGGAGGGTGCTTTGGGGGAGACCCCAAAGCACCCTCCCCATGTTGAGGGCATGTGGCCTGGTATGGTTCAGGAGGGGGGGCGCTCTCTCGTCCCCCCCTTCTCCTGAGGCCTGCCAGGTTGCATGCTCAGATAAGGGTCCGGTATGGATTTTGGGGGGACCCCCCACGCTATTTGTTTTTTCATTTTGGCAGGAGGTTCCCCTTAAAATCCATACCAGACCTGAAGGGCCTCGTATGGATTTTTGGGGGGGACCTTCAAGTCACGTTAAATTTTGGCGCGGGGTTCCCCTTAATATCCATACCAGACCCGAAGGGCTTAGTAATTGACTGGGGGGGACCCACACCATTTTTTCAATGATTTTTTTATGTATATTGCTGGAATTCGGCAATACATTACAGACGCAAGCAATTTTAAATGACATTTGTTCCTTTAGAAATGTCATTTTGCATGCAGTACTGTTATAAACATGAGAAAGATGCGCTACTTTATAGGCAGACTAAGGGGACCCTCCCCAGACATGATATTTAAAGGAATATTTCATTTTTATTGTTTCACTGTAACCATTATTACTTAATGGTGTTTGCGTGTTCACACAATTTTTTGTCTGTTCGCATGTTCTGGTGCAAACCGAATGGGGGGGGAGTTTGGCTCATCCCTATTGTCTGTGTCGCTGTGTCACTGCTGGGGAACCTAACTCTAGGGCCGGATTTCCCATTAGGTACTGTAGACATGTGTCTACAGGCGCCCTTCCTAGATGGGCACCTGCCTGTACATGGCCGGATCTAGGGGGGATGCTGGGGGGGCTCCTCACTGACACTTCTTCTGTCCGGACTTGCAGCGGGCATAGGTACAATGTTCATGGGGGGGCTGGCCTAGGAGGGGTGGCACAGAGAGTTTGCACCTCCTCATTACTCCTGTAAGATTGAAGGGGGGGCTGTTTGTGCTGGAAGGGAGGGGGGATTTGTGCTAGAAGGAGGAATGGGGGGTGGGGGGCGTATGTGTTAGGGGGCAGAATTGGGGAAGATTTGTGCTAGGAGTGGAGAATTAGGGGTGGGGTGGGGGGATTTGTGCTGGGAATAGTAATTTGGGGTGGGTTGTGCTAAGACAGGGGTAAGCAACCTCGGCCCTCCAGCTGTGGTGAAACTTCAAATCCCATTATGCCTCTGCCTCTAGGAGCCATGCCTGTGATTATCAGGGTCTTGCAATGTCTCATGGGACTTGTAGCTTCACCACAGCTGGAGGGTCGAGGTTGCCCCTGTGCTAAGAGGACAGATTTCAGGGGATTTGTGCTAGGAGGGGGGATTTGGGGGGAAGATTTGTACTAGGAGGGAGGATTTGGGGGGAGAAGATTTGTACTAGGAGGGGGGGTTTGGGGGGAGAGGATTTGTACTAGGAGGGGGGATTTGGGGGGAGAGGATTTGTACTAGGAGGGGGGATTAGGGGGAAAGGATTTGTACTAGGAGAATGGATTTGGGGGGAGAAGTTACACTAGGAGTGGGGATTTGGGGGGCGGATTTACGCTAGGAGTGGGGATTTGGGGGGGGGGATTTAAGCTAGGAGGGAGTATTTGGGGGAGAGGATTTGTGCTAGGAGTGAAGATTTGTGCTAGGAGGGGGATTTGGGGGACAGCATTTGTATTAGGAGAAGGGATTGTAGAAGGAATTTATGCTTGGGGTGAGCGTGTTGATTAGTGCTGTTTTTTTGGGGGGGGGAGGGGGGGTGCTTAACTCTACCTATAGGCTCCTGAGATAAGGAGCCTATAGGTAGATAAATCTGGTCCTGCCCAATTCACTTCTTGTCCCACTGTCCACTTCCACATTTGCAGTTCCACAGTACTGACACTGTCCACTGCTCTACTGACTGACTGACACTATCTACTGCTCTACTGACACCATCCTCTGTCCTACTGACACTATCCACACACCATCCACTGCTTTACTGACACTGTCCACTTCTCTACTGCCTGACACTATCCACTTTTAGGGTAAGCTAAGTTTATACAGTATTTTTACAGTAACATTTGTTTTGGTATATTTTTCTAAATTGTCCTTACTATTAAGTTAGGCCTTACCAATTCATTTCGTCTTCTTTTTTTTTTTTTTAAAGGGCACTGAACCCCAGTGACCTTTGATCTCTTTCATGTTGTTCAGGTAGATTTCCATCTCTCAAAGGTTGCTTACCCCTGTTTTACACTGTGTCGCTGGGGCAGAGCACTTGCCGCAATCCCGTGCATAGGTAATTCATCTACACGGGGTGATGGGGTAGGCCATTTCCCGTAGTGGTGCACTCCCTGCTTAGGCCTCCGCCCAGCCCACTACAGCCCCTCCCTCTTTGCCCTGCTCAGCTCTGCTCAACCACACAAGGGCCCTCTGAGTTTCCTTCTTTATATACAAGCCCACCAGGAGTATCTTGGCATGCAGTGTTGGTGACAGGTGGTAGTGGGAGGGCCCAGGTCAACTTTTGCATTGGGGCCTACTAGCCTCAAGCTATGCCTCTGATCTAAAGGTAATATACCAATTAATGGCACACTCCAGTCAAAACTAAAGTTAAGGCTTGGATTGAATAGAGGAAGCACAACTTACAGGCTTTGATTTTTTTTTCAGGCATTGTTTTGGTGCACCAATCCACATATTCCCCTTTGGTGGTTTAGCAGTTATGCCCCGTACACACGGTCGGACTTTGTTCGGACATTCCGACAACAAACTCCTAGGATTTTTTCCGACGGATGTTGGCTCAAACTTGTCTTGCATACACACGGTCACACAAAGTTGTCGGAAAATCCGATTGTTTTAAACGCGGTGACGTAAAACATGTACGTCGGGACTATAAACGGGGCAATGGCCAATAGCTTTCATCTCTTTATTTATTCTGAGCATGCGTGGCACTTTGTCCGTCGGATTTGTGTACACACGATCGGAATTTCCGACAACGAATTTTGTTGTCGGAAAATTTTATCTCCTGCTCTCCAACTTTGTGTGTCGGAAAATCCGATGGAAAATGTCCGATGGAGCCCACACACGGTCGGAATTTCCGACAACACGCTCCGATCGGACATTTTCCATCGGAAAATCCGACCGTGTGTACGGGGCATAAGTATTGTGAGGAACAGTGAATAATGAGTTGGCTTTACTTGTTGCCTAGAACTGATCTTTAAATAAACCTGGTTATATGGTTGAGAATTCTTAAACTAGACTGCAATAGACTGTCCATATCAAAGTAATAGAATTATTTTTAATATAGCTGGGCTTCTGGCAAGCAGAGGTGCTCCAGACAAGTCTTGATGCAGATCTCAGTGGAGCTGATCCACAGCAAAATATGTTACTAATTGCTAAAAATCCCAGCAGGCTTGCTTGTTAAATAAAAAGTCATTGAACTTTCCAGTACAAGTACAGGGCAATCATGTTGCAGTTTATAAAATAAAAAAAAGGATTTTACATAGTCTATGAGAATGCATATTTTTCTAATATGCTCTGTGAAAACATACTCTAAACCCTTTAGTGGCTATAAAAGTCCTAATGATTGGAGTCGTTAATCCAGGACTTTTCAAAAACAAATTGTCAGATACCATAAATGGGAAAATTGCTGCCCCGCTAGATGATCATTTTGAAAACAGAGTTATATCTTTCAGACTAATGACCAAATGTGGCCTAGGTATTAGTCAGTTTAAACTGAACCTATGGTGAGGGGGCTGTCACCTCTAACCTCCTTCTAAAAATACTAGCTGCCTAGCATAAATACTTTACAACGCTGATACAGAACACGCATGGGGATCACGGGTGTCCGCATAACTTTTTTCAGGGGGGGGGGGCAGCATTTTAAGGTCACCCATGCTTCTCCCCTTTTCAACAATGTCATGAAGGGGAGGGGCTTGGTCATTATATAAAGCGCAGGCATGCAAAGGTTTAAGTAAATGGAAAAAAACTTGCACACTGCTATGTGAAGAACTCAAATCAGTAATATTGTGAACAGCTGCAACCACTAGGGAGTGCACTCAAAACACTAACATATAATATTAGAAAATAAATAATGGTGCGCTTATTCAATCATATAAATCATTAATTACACCAAGTGAATATATTAAGGACAAATAAATAAAACTGGATGGAGATTGAATAAAGTGAAAAAACTGTGAAACCAAGCAATAAATAAATAAAGTCCAAGTAAAAAATAATAATAATAAATAATAAAGATAAAAGTAGAAACCAAGTGCAGAAAAATGTAAAAAATGTCCAAATTTCAAAAAAATGTATTAATAAAGATGACTAATTAGTCCATATCTTGATAGAGGAGAAATAAAACACTCCAATAACGAAAGGGATCAGACAGAGAGAGCCTCCACCAGTAAATGTATAAACTGGCCACTCACCTCAAGGTTTGACCAAAAGGTCAGATAAAGCTCAATGGATAACTGATGGAAACCCAGCTGGTACGTCTGTGCAGACACCCTCCTTGCTTCCATCCTCAAACGCTACTCCAGATATGATCATAGGGTCAGAGAAAAATCAGATCCCCACTGTAGATGCCAACAGGTCTGTAGAGACTCACTCCAATAACATGCCTCTTGCACAACCGTCACTCAGAGAGAACAAAGATATCCATAGTGCAATATTACCAATTCAAAGTAACAATTTATTCAATAACTGCTTACATGAAAAGCAAGGTAACATCCCTGAGGAAGTCATGTGACCAGTGACACAACACGTCGGATGATGCCTTGTGACGTCACTTCCGGTGTCCATCGAGAACGTAAATCTGGTGAGGAGGTGAGTGTGTCACTACTCCTATCTTTACTGCTGATGTTACCTGATGTTACCACTTCCCGACCGGTGCACGCTGATGTACGTCGGCAGAATGGCACGGCTGGGCAAATGGGCGTACCTGTAAGTCCCATTGAATTCCCCGCCGTGCCATTGCGTGCGCGCCGGCCGGGAGCTCCGTGAGTTGGGTCGCGGGTCCCGCGGACTTGATTGCCGTGGGGATACCCGCGATCGCCTCACAGAGAGGACAAACGGGGAGATGCTGATGTAAACAAGCATCTCCCCGTTCTGCCTAGTGACAGTGTCACTGATCTCTGCTCCCTGTCATCGGGAGCAGAGATCAGTGACGTGTCACAGCTAGCCAATCCCCCCCCTACAGTTAGAAAACACTCCCTAGTACTGACTTAACCCCTCCCCGCCCCCTAGTGATTAACAGCTTCGCTGCCAGTGTCATTTATACAGGAATCAGTGCATTTTTATAGCACTGATTGATGTATAAATGTCAATGGTCCCAAAATATGTGTCAAAAATGTCTGATGTGTCCGCCATAATGTCGCAGTCACAATAAAAATCGCTGATCACTGCCATTACTAGTAAAAAAAAAAAAATTAATAAAAATGCCATAAAACTAACCCCTATTTTGTAAACGCTATACCTTTTGCGCAAACCAATCAATAAACGCTTATTGCAATTTTTTTTTTTTAACAAAAATATGTAGAAGAATACATATCAGCCTAAACTGGGGGAAAAAAAAAAATTTTAATTATCTTTTGGGGATATTTATTATAGCAAAAAGTAAAAAATAATGCGTTTTTTTCAAAATTGTTGCTATTTTTTTGTTTATAGCGCAAAAAATAAAAACCGCAGAGGTGATCAAATACCACCAAAAAAAGCTCTATTTGTGGGAAAAAAAGGACGTCGATTTTGTTTGGGAGCCACATCGCACGACCATGCAATTGTCAATTAAAGCGGCGCAGTGCCGAATCGCAAAAAGTGCTCTGGTCAGGAAGGGGGTAAATTCTTCCGGGGCTGAAGTGGTTAATTGGCAATATTGCACTATGGCTTTGTTCTCTCTGAGTGACAGTTGTGCAAGAGGCATGTTATTGGAGTGAGTCTCTACAGACCTGTTGGAATCTACAGTGGGGATCTGATGTTTCTCTGACCCTATGATCATATCTGGAGTAGCATTTGAGGATGGAGGCATAGTACTGGAGGGTGTCTGCACAGACGTACCAGCTGGGTTTCCATCAGCTATCCATTGAGCTTTATCTGACCTTTTGGCCATACCTGGAGGTCAGTGGCCAATCTATACATTTACTGGTGGAGGCTCTCTCTGTCTGACCCCTTTCGTTATTGGAGTGTTTTATTTCTCCTCTACCAAGATATGGACTAATTAGTCATCCTTAGTAATACTTTTTTTGCATTTTGTACATTTTTTACATTTTCCTGCTCTTGGTTTCTATTTTTATTTTTATTATTTATTATTATTATTTTTACTTGGACTATATTTTTTATTGATTGCTTGGTTTCATGGTTTTTCACTTTATTAAATCTACATCCAATTTTATTTATTTGTCCTTATTGTATTCACTTGGTGTAATTAATGATTGTATATTATTGAACAAGCGCACCATTATTTCTTTTTTAATGCAAAGGTTTGAGAAACCTGATGCAAAAGCTTAATAGAAGGATCAAGCTGCCATTGTCTGATTAGCAATTTCTAATCTGTTTTTAACCCCTACCCTGCCCCGTCCTAAGTCTGCCCTCATAAATTAACTCATGAAATTACACTGTTAAATGTTTTATGCAGAATTAAGTTCCAAAAATAAATATTAACAACAACTTTAACAATATTAACATAAAACATATCAGTGCCCATCAGTGCAGCCTCATCAGTGCCCATCAGTGCAGCCTCATCAGTGCCCATTAGTGCAACTGATCGGTGCCCAACAGTACAGTCCCATCAGTGCAGCTTATCACTGCAGCCCCGTTAGTGCAGCTTATCAGTTCCACCTCATCAGTGGCCATCAGTGCAGCCTATCAGTGGCCATCAGTGCAGCGTATCATTGCCCATCAGTGCAGCGTATCATTGCCCATCAGTGCAGCATATCAGTGCACATCAGTGCTGCATATTATTGCCCATCATTGCAGCATACCATTGCTCAACAGTGCAGCATATTCATATACAAGCCGCGTCTCAGCAGGAGATCCCAAGTCTGTGTCATCCAGCTGCCCGATCCTTCTGATAGTTTCCTGGCTGATCGCTTCTGGCAGAAGCAGTGCAGCCTTTTGTGAAGGATATCAGAGCAGCCCAGGGGACATGAAGCCCCCCCTCCAGGCCGCTCTGATGGCCGCACCGCTTCTGCCAGAAGCGATCAGCCAGGAAACTGTCAGCCCAGTCTGCCCCTGCTCCACACCTATCCCCTGCTAATTTCCACTCGCCAAATTTGGGGGATGGGGAGGGGGGGAGAGGCACTTGCTCCCCCATGCAGACGCCCATGATGGGGATCAGAAAGTCAGAGTAAAGTCAGAACCCTTAATCTGAATACTTGTTTCAGGTAAAGTAAAAATACACTCACAATTTCCCAGTAAATCCCTTTGAAAAAGTCAGCTACCTTTGAAAAATTTGGAGGGTGCAACTTGTTTGAGTGGCGGGGCTAATGACGCCATGACACTAGGAGGATAGAGTGGGGTTGCAGCCTTCGGCTTGTAAGACACCTGGCAGATATGAATACTGTGAAAGGCATATATTGACTGGGACATTGTGCTACTTTCTGTCTCTGCTGGTCTAGCTGCTGCACCCCTCACTTCCCTACATAATCTTTTATGTAGCTGCTGGGGAAGGATTAAATGGGAATACTATAGAGTGTCACTTAAAGGAGTTGTAAAGGCAGAAGGTTTTTTATCTTAATGCATTTTATGCATTAAGATAAAACACCTTCTGTATTTAGCAGCCTCCCCAGCACCCCCTAATACTTACCTGAGCTCCATCTCTCTCCAGCGATGTCCACGAATGTCTAAGCCGTCCAGGACTATCATCCTGATTGGCTGAGACACAGCAGTGGCACCATTGGCTCTTGTGACTGTCAATTAAAGTCAGTCAGCCAATCAGGGGAGAAAGGGGGCAGGCCGGATCGGGGCTCCGTGTCTAAATGGACACAGGGAGCTGTGACTCGGCTCCAGTGCCCCCATAGGAAGCTGCTGACTGTGGGGGCACTCGATAGGAGGGAGGGGCCAGGAGCAGCAAAGAGGGACCCGAGAAGAGGAGGATCCAACTGCACAGAGGAGATAAGTATAACATGTTTTTGTTTTTTTTTGTTTGTACTAAAGAGGAGCATCACAAGTAACTGGCACACACATAGTCAAAAAGTGGGTCTTAACATATTGGAGTATGAGAGCATTTGTGTGGAATGGAGTAATTTTAAGACATACAGTAAGTAGTTGCCAAGAGTAATGGAAGTTCAACAAGCAGCAAGCTGATCTGTTATAAGTGGCATGGCCTCTAGCAGTGAGGGAGATGTTGTCAGCACTCCTTACACCAGAGGTCTGTCTCCCATAGCAATGGGAGTGGATTTCACTGCAGAGGTTCCCCATCCTGTACAGAGGTACGGAGGTTCAAGAGTTAGGTTTAATGCACGTGTGGAGCCCTGCACTCCGTGGAGTGTACGGTGGGACCCACTCCGCTATTTTGGAGTAGTAGTGGAAAACGATGGACAGGTGGATGTGGATATTGACTCAGCATGTCCCTCCAAAATGCAAGTTACTGTGACGGCGTGCATTGTCACGGGGAACCGAGAGTAACTGTAGAACAGTTGCAGTGCAGTGTACAGTACATGGCGTACATTCGTGTCTGAGTGTAGAGGTCCACTTTAACCTTGAGTATTCCCCCACAGCGACCTCAGCCTTATCCCTAGGCATTGATGAAGACGACAAAGAAAAGGTACCCCTTGTGCGTGTGTAAAGTGACCCTGTAACCAAGTGCCTAACATAGCCCAGAAGAACCCATGCGGGCAGGCCTCACTTGTGACCCAGTACTTGGTGCCCAACAAGTTAATGGGGAAACATGAAGGACGTGAAAAACCACACCACCACCCACATGCACCCAGCAGCAAGCCCTGAGGCTTTTGGATGTATAAACAAAGAAGTCTTTTACAGGTAAATAACATGCAAAAAAAACATTAAATCAATATATAAAATCTTATGAGAAGATTGTTCTTGAATGGTCTGGCAATATAGTCTCTTCAAACAGCACCAAAAATGTAACTTTCATTTATTTTAATATTTTTAAATGTGAACTGTAAAATGTCACATGCTCTGTGAACTGTCGTACCATATGCACAATTTAAATGATTTATTTCTACATTTATGCTGATTTCAAGTTATTATAATCAGTACTGAGTATGGGAAGTATATTTGTTCAATGTAGAAAATTACTGAAGATTATTGGAATCAAATTCAGTGTTTAAATGTGTTTGCAGAGCTTCAGGAAAATTTCCTGTGTATATTCTTTCAAGACATATTGATAAATCTCTGAAGTTTTCCATTCACATAGGTTTTCATGAGATTTAAAATTACACAAAATGTGATTAATACCACCTGTGTTTCCTACTGGGTAAAAGAGCTGCAACTAAAATAGGTAATAAAAAGTATATACAAACACTGTAACTGGGTAAAGATTAACTAATAGCATTTAAGTGTCCTTGAGTCTACGTCCTTGTAAAGACATGGCAGTTCTCTTCATTATAGCACAAATGTGGGTAATATAAATACTTTTTTTTTCATAAATCAGCATGGATCACATTATTTCAAAGAGATCTAGGATGATGATGAAGAACTGCCATTGGTGAAGTCTAGGGCTCTGTGGCAAAATTTTGGTAAAATTGAGTTTGCCGCAAAAACACCATTTTCACCCTTGGTAAAATGCATTACAGTCAATTAAAGGAGAAGTCCAGCCTGAGCTTGTTTGGCTGGGCTTCTCCTATGGGTCACAGGAGTGCAATTCGTTTTGCACTCCTGTGACCCGTTTTCACCAGAGAACAGTCTGAAGTCCGCTCTCTGCTGAGGTCACACAGATCAGTCCAGGCACCCCGTCATTCCGACTCTGGAAGTCTGGATCCATCAGGTGCCTGGACTGATGGCTGAGACGGCCGCTCCCCACCCCTCCACAGCTCAGCACTCCAGTGAGCGTGAAGAAGCAGAGCAGGAGCGCTGCTGACTGACAGGCAGCAGCTCTCTGCTCGAGGAGCCAAGAAAACCGAGCCATCGATGATGTTCTCAGTGCAGAGATGCATCGGACCGATGCTGCATCCACCTAGGTAAGTACAGTCAGGTACATAAATATTGGGACATCGACACAATTCTAATATTTTTGGCTCTATACACCACCACAATCGATTTGAAATGAAACGAACAAGGTGGGCTTTAAATGCAGACTTTCAGCTTTAATTTGAGGGTATTTACATCCAAATCAGGTGAACGGTGTAGGAATTACAACTGTTTGTATATGTGCCTCCCACTTTTTAAGGAACCAAAAGTAATGGGACAGATTAACAATCATTCATCAAACTTTCACTTTTTAATACTTGGTTGCAAATCCTTTGCAGTCAATTACAGCCTGAAGTCTGGAACGCATAGACATCACCAGACGCTGGGTTTCATCCCTGGTGATGCTCTGCCAGGCCTCTACTGCAACTGTCTTCAGTTCCTGCTTGTTCTTGGGGCATTTTCCCTTCAGTTTTGTCTTCAGCAAGTGAAATGCATGCTCAATCGGATTCAGGTCAGGTGATTGACTTGGCCATTGCATAACATTCCACTTCTTTCCCTTAAAAAACTCTTTGGTTGCTTTTGCAGTATGCTTCGGGTCATTGTCCATCTGCACTGTGAAGCGCCGTCCAATGAGTTCTGAAGCATTTTGCTGAATACGAGCAGATAATATTGCCCGAAACACTTCAGAATTCATCCTGCTGCTTTTTTCAGCGATCACATCATCAATAAATACAAGAGAACCAGTTCCATTGGCAGCCATACATGCCCACGCCATGGTACTACTACCACCATGCTTCACTGATGAGGTGGTATGCTTTGGATCATGAGCAGTTCCTTTCCTTCTCCATACTCTTCTCTTCCCATCACTCTGGTACAAGTTGATCTTGGTCTCATCTGTCCATAGGATGTTGTTCCAGAACTGTGAAGGCTTTTTTAGATGTTGTTTGGCAAACTCTAATCTGGCCTTCCTGTTTTTGAGGCTCACCAATGGTTTACATCTTGTGGTGAACCCTCTGTATTCACTCTGGTGAAGTCTTCTCTTGATTGTTGACTTTCACACACATACACCTATCTCCTGGAGAGTGTTCTTGATCTGGCCAACTGTTTTGAAGGGTATATTCTTCACCAGGGAAAGAATTCTTCGGTCATCCACCACAGTTGTTTTCCATGGTCTTCCGGGTCTTTTGGTGTTGCTGAGCTCACCAGTGCGTTCTTTCTTTTTAAGAATGTTCCAAACAGTTGATTTGGCCACACCTAATGTTTTTGCTATCTCTGGGTTTGTTTTGTTTCTTCAGCCTAATGATGGCTTGCTTCACTGATAGTGACAGCTCTTTGGATCTCATATTAAGAGTTGACAGCAACAGATTCCAAATGCAAACAGCACACTTGAAATGAACTCTGGACCTTTTATCTGCTTCTTGTAAATGGGATAATGAGGGAATAACACACACCTGGCCATGGAACAGCCGAGCAGCCAATTGCCCCATTACTTTTGGTCCGTCCCTTAAAAAGTGGGAGGCACATATAGAAACTGTTGTAATTCCTACACCGTTCACCTGATTTGGATGTAAATACCCTCAAATTAAAGCTGAAAGTCTGCAGTTAAAGCACATCTTGTGTTTCATTTTAAATCCATTGTGGTGGTGTATAGAGCCAACAAGATTAGAATTGTGTCGATGTCCCAATATTTATGGTTCTGACTGTAAGTGTATATTATTTGGTCTGTGTGAAAGTTATAGAGTCTACAAGCTATGGTGCAAGTCATTGAAAATGTATCACATCTGATGCACTGATGGCCTCAATTCCTGAAGCCCTGAAATGTCAGGAAAGTATAAATACCCCCAAATGACCCCTTTTTGCAAGGTGGATAGTCCAAGGTATTTAGTAAGAGACATGGTGAGTTTTTTGAAGTTGTAATTTTTTCCCACAATTCTTAAGAAATTTTTACACAAAATTGTCATAATAACAAGTTATTTCTCACACACAGCATATGCATACTTCAAGTTACACCACAAAATATATTCTGCTACTCCTCCTGAGTATGGTGATACCCCATGTGTGAGACTTTTACACAGCCTGGCACAGAGGTCCAACATTGAAGTAGCACCTTCAGGTGTTCTAGGAGCATAAATTACACATATAACTTTATTCCTTCCTATCACACTTTTGAAGGTCCTGGAGCACCAGGACAGGGGAATTACCCACAAAATGACTCCATTTTGGAAAGCAAACACCCCAAGGTATATTCTATGAGGCATGGGCTGCAAATAGGTACACAGGTAATCTGATCGGCTGGAGACAGGTGCTTGGGTAATCTGATGGGCTGCAGATAGGTATTTGGGTATTCTGATGGGCTGGTGACAGGTACATGGTTACTCTGATGGGCTGGAAACAGGTACATGGTTACTCTGATGGGCTGGAGACAGGTACTTGGGTACTCAGATGGGCTGGTGACAGGTACTCGGGTACTCAGATGGGCTGGTGACAGGTACTCGGGTACTCAGATGGGCTGGTGACAGGTACTTGGGTACTCAGATGGGCTGGTGACAGGTACCCGGGTACTCAGATGGGCTGGTGATAGGTACTCAGGTACTCTGATAAGCTGGTGACAGGTACTCAGGAACTCAGATGGGCTGCTGACAGGTACCCGGGTACTCTGATGGGCTGGGGACAGGTACTCGGGTACTCTGAAGGGCTGGTGACAAGTACTCGGTTACTCAGATGGGCTGGTGACAGGTACTCGGGTACTCAGATGGGCTGGTGACAGGTACCCGGGTACTCTGATGGGCTGGTGACAGGTACTCGGGTACTCAGATGGGCTGGTGACAGGTACTCGGGTACTCAGATAAGCTAGTGACAGGTACCCGGGTACTCTGATGGGCTGATGACAGGTACTCGGGTACTCAGATGGGCTGGTGACAGATACTCGGGTACTCAGATTTACTGGTGACAGAACCCTGGGTACTCAGATGGGCTGGTGACAGGTACTCGCGTACTCTGATGGGCTGGTGACAGGTACTCGGGTACTCTAATGGGCTGGTGACAGGTACTCGGGTACTCTGATGGGCTGGTGACAGGTACTCAGGTACTCAGATGGGCTGGTGACAGGTGCTTGGGTACTCTGATGGGCTGGTGACAGGTACGCGGATACTCTGATGGGCTGGAGACAGGTACTCAGGTACTCTGATGGGCTGGTGACAGGTACTCGGATACTCTGATGGGCTGGTGACCGGTACTCGGGTACTCTGATGGGCTGGTGACAGGTACTCGGATACTCAGATGGGCTGGTGACAGGTACTTGGGTACTCAGATGGGCTGGTGACAGGTACCCGGGTACTCAGATGGGCTGGTGACAGGTACACAGGTACTCTGATGGGCTGGTGACAGGTACTCGGGAACTCAGATGGGCTGCTGACAGGTACCCGGGTACTCTGATGGGCTGGGGACAGGTACTCGGGTACTCTGATGGGCTGGTGACAGGTACTCGGGTACTCTAATGGGCTGGTGACAGGTACTCGGGTACTCTGATGGGCTGGTGACAGGTACTCGGGTACTCAGACGGGCTGGTGACAGGTACTCGGGTACTCAGACAAGCTGGTGACAGGTACCCGGGTACTCTGATGGGCTGGTGACAGGTACTAGGGTACTCTGAAGGGCTGGTGACAGGTACTCGGGTACTCAGATGGGCTGGTGACAGGTACTCAGGTACTCAGATGGGCTGGTGACAGGTACCCGGGTACTCTGATGGGCTGGTGACAGGCACTCAGGTACTCAGATGGGCTGATGACAGGTACTCGGGTACACAGATAAGCTAGTGACAGGTACCCGGGTACTCTGATGGGCTGATGACAGGTACTCGGGTACTCATATGGGCTGGTGATAGATACTCAGGTACTCAGATTTACTGGTGACAGAACCCTGGGTACTCAGATGGGCTGGTGACAGGTACTCGGGTACTCTAATGGGCTGGTGACAGGTACTCGGGTACTCTGATGGGCTGGTGACAGGTACTCAGGTACTCAGATGGGCTGGTGACAGGTGCTTGGGTACTCTGATGGGCTGGTGACAGGTACGCGGATACTCTGATGGGCTGGAGACAGGTACTCAGGTACTCTGATGGGCTGGTGACAGGTACCTGGGTACTCTGATGGGCTGGTGACAGGTACTCGGGTACTCAGATGGGCTGGTGACAGGTACCAGGGTACTCTGATGGGCTGATGACAGGTACTCGGGTACTCAGATGGGCTGATGTCAGGTACCCGGGTACTCTGATGGGTTGGTGACAGGTACTCGGGTAGTCTGATGGGCTGGTGACAGGTACTCGGATACTTAGATGGGCTGGTGACAGGTACGCAAGTACTCTGATGGGCTGGTGACAGGTACTCGGGTACTCAGATAAGTTGGTGACAGGTACCCGGGTACTCTGATGGGCTGGTGACAGGTACTCGGTTACTCAGATGGGCTGGTGACAGGTACTCGGGTACTCAGATGGGCTGGTGACAGGTACTCGGTTACTCAGATGGGCTGGTGACAGGTACTCGGGTACTCAGATAAGCTGGTGACAGGTACCTGGGTACTCTGATGGGCTGGTGACAGGTACTCGGGTACTCTGATCGTCTGGTGACAGGTACTTGGGTACTCTGATGGGCTGGTGACAGGTACTCGGGTACTCTGATGGGTTGGTGACAGGTACTTGGGTACTCTGATGGGCTGGTGACAGGTACTCGGGTACTCTGATGGGTTGGTGACAGGTACTTGGGTACTCAGATGGGCTGGTGACAGGTACCAGGGTACTCTGATGGGCTGATGACAGGTACTCGGGTACTCAGATGGGCTGATGTCAGGTACCCGGGTACTCTGATGGGCTGGTGACAGGTACTCGGGTACTCTGATGGGCTGGTGACAGGTACCCGGGTACTCAGATGAGCTGGTGACAGGTACCCGTGTACTCTTATGGGCTGGTGACAGGTACTCGGGTACTCAGATGAGCTGTTGACAAGTATCCGGGTACTCTGATGGGCTGGTGACAGGTACTCGGGTACTCAGATGGGCTGGTGACAGGTACCCGGGTACTCTGGTGACAGGTAAGTATAACATGTTTGTTCTTCTTTTTTTTTTAAATGTGACTTTAATACCACTTTAAGAACTAGGTTTACCTTTTCACAAAAAATTAAAAGGGGAACAACTCCAAATATCCTGGCTATGCCTCTGGACCCCACTGCATATAGCACGCATAATTCAGCTGTGCTGCCAATGTAGTGGTCCATACACATACACAAGCCCTAGACTGAGTATCCATCATAATGCTCGCAATTGTAAGTGCTCATTGGTCAGGAAAGCTATGTGACTGTGCTGATCAATGAGAAGTCTGAAGCTTCTTCTTCCAGTAAAGTGCTTCATAAAAAAGAAGTGCTTCTCATTGGGCACGCGGTAACTTTTTTAGGTTAAGTAGGGGAATGCTAGAACACCTGTGAGCTTTTTATTGTTTTCGGCTTCATTGTTGCAGATTTTCCTTCACTTTCTGGTAAAAGATGTCCCCAAAAAGGAAACTGAGAGAAAATCTTTCTAATGGAGCCCTGGATAGCAGAAAAACCAGAGAGTGGTTCTAATATTTCCCATCCTATCCAAAACTATTCCTTCCCATCCTATCCATAAAAAAGAAAATTGAGGTATAATTGCACTTTAGATTTGTTTAAATATTTAATGTCCATGTAACAAAGCTTACTTAAAGCAGAACTTCACCCAAAAGGGAAAGTTCCACTTGTTTGCATCCTCTTCCCCATTTGGCACTTTTTGTTGGTGGGGAGCGGGTACCTGGTTTTGACAGATACCCATTCCCACGTCCAGTCTGTTTGCTGCCGCAACATTTGGCCCCTCCTCCATCCCCCCCGCTGCCTTCTTGGACACATCACAGGTCCCAGAAGACTGCAGGACCATTCACAAAGCACAGCGAGACTTGAGCATGTGCAGCAGGAAACCGGCTGTGAAGGCTGAAGGCTTCACTGCCGCTTCCCTAGAATGGAAGCCCACATAGAGATAAAGGAATGCTGCTCACCCTGGTTAGTATTCAAGAAGAAAATTATTGTTTGAT
Organism: Aquarana catesbeiana; assembly: GCF_042186555.1. Taxonomy (NCBI): domain Eukaryota; kingdom Metazoa; phylum Chordata; class Amphibia; order Anura; family Ranidae; genus Aquarana; species Aquarana catesbeiana. The sequence continues at coordinate 574,808,123 of NC_133324.1, read as the reverse complement.
TACCTCAAGGTTTTTAAATGCAACAAATAATAGGTCGAACAAATACAAACATTTAAATTCATAATTTTATTATTGCAAAGATTAAAACCAACATATTGCTTAAAATATGAGCTCCAGGTAACGTTGCAACCCCAATAAGAAAACAGAGATAACCCTGATTGAGGCAGGTATAGACTGGTATACAAAGAATATCCTCAATATTGATCCTGCCAACAAAGATCCTAAGGCATTTGGATTATAGCAATCACAATCTTCATCAGGGGGATTAGTCAATGGGGAAGGGAGTTTTTGACCAGAGCAGTTTAAAAGAAAATGCAAGAATTTTCCTTAGTCGTTCTGACCACAGGAACGGCAAGGCACTGTGAGGCTTCCAAGAGACCACATGGATGGATACAATGGGAAGGATGCCTGCAGCAAATGAACCCCATTGAAAGTAATTAATACCAATAAATGTAAATGTGTACACCAGGTGCAAGCATGTGATTTATTGTGTGAATATCTATACTAGATACTGAATTTCATCTATGGTATCCTTTAGGTAGGCATGCAGGAATATTTATCTCAACCTATCAAGACACCAGTATAGATTTATATACACTGGGGCTTATTACCATAAACTGAATAAATTGAATACCAAATGCCAGCCTCAATCTGGGTTTCCACTGTTTTTGCATCTTAAGCCTCGTACACACGATCGGATTTTCCGACAGGAATTGTGTGATGACAGGCTGTTGGCGGAAAATCTGACCGTTTGTATGCTCCATCGGACAATTGTTGTCGGATTTTCTGCGGACAAATGTTGGATGGCAGGCTTTAAAATTTTCCACGGACTAGACTTGGGTCAAAGCAATAACTCCAAGGCCAATAATAAATAACACATTATCTCCTCCGATTCCACAACATGGCTGGTTGACGAACGGCCGTTCAGAAACGAACTGAAAAGCGCAAAATGAAAAGAGCGAATCAATACTCACCAAACTTCTACTAACACGAAATAAGCAGAAGAAGCTCAAAGGGTGGCGCTAAAGAGCTGAAAAACCAAGTAGTACATCACTACGTCCGTGTTTGTTGGCCGACAATTCCTTGCCGTTTGTATGCAAGACATTTTCCTGGCCAACACCCTTCGGACAAAAGTCCGAGGTTTTGTCTGCCGAAAATCCGATCTTGTGTACGAGGCTTTATTGTGATTGTAACATTACCAGAGTTCATATTTGAAGCCATTTGATGATTTTAATTTTTGTAATGATAAAAGTATGTATTTGCATTTTTGTATTCCTTATTATTTGCTGTAGTAAAAAAACCCTGGGGGAATTAAACAATAATTTTCTTCTGGAGCACTACCGGTTTCCCTTACCTAAGATGCCGGCGCCTGCACCCAAAGCAGATTGAAGAATCAGCTAGGGCGAGGACCAGTGGCGGCCCGTGCTTTGTGGGCGCACGGGCGCCGCCCTCCTAACACCTTGGCCGCCCCCTCCCTATTCATGTCCCTGGCCCCTTTCAGGATGCTGGGCGCATGAATTACTATGTCGGGGATAGGCGAGGGGTGTATTTTGAAGCACCTGATTAGAGCCAGGGGCTCTAATAGGCTTCAAAATAGGGTGGGCTCGGGGCGCAGAGCACTGCGTCCTGATCCCACGCTGTTGTGTGACCATAGCAAATTAATTTTCGCTATTTTCACACTAACGTTCCTCCCCGCCAATCAGGAGGCAGGTCTGTGAGACCTGTTTCCCGATTGGCCAAAGCATCAGGCGATCCTATTGGATCCCTAGCGGCGCTTTGGCGGAAGAGGGGACATGGCGGAGGAAGCCCAAGGAGCTGGAGCGGACACCAGAGCCGCCATTTTAGGAGAGGAGGAGACTAGAGAGGAGCAGGAGAGCTACACCACATGAGCGGTAAGTGCCTCCGGACTGGACCAGCCGCGCGGGAAGGAGGGTGGTTGCTGTCAGTGCCGGAATGTGGATCAGCAGTTGCCCAGTGCATCTATGGATAGTTGGCTGCTGGGGAAGGAGACCCACCACTCACTTGAGCTATATACCCTGAGCTATATACCCTGATCTGTAATGCTGAGCTGTATACACTGAGCTGTATACCCTGATCTGTGATGCTGAGCTGTATAGCCTGAGCTGTATACCCTGACCTGTGAAGCTGAGCTGTATAGCTTTAGCTGTATACCCTGATCTGTGAGGCTGAGCTGTATACCCTGAGCTGTATACCCTGATCTGTGATGCTAAGCTGTATACCCTGATCTGTGAGGCTGAGCTGTATACCCCGATCTGTGATGCTGAGCTGTATACCCTGAGCTGTGTACCTTGATCTGTGAGGCTGAGCTATATACCCTGATCTGTGAGGCTGAGCTGTATACTCTGTCCTGTGATGCTGAGCTGTATACTCTGTTCTGTGATGTTAAGCTCTATACTCCTGCCACTATGGTTGGAAGCAAGTGGAATACAGCTGACCGAGTGGGTGAATTCTATAAGGGGTGGGGCTTATTATAAATGTGAGTGGTCAAAAAAGTAAGGGTGGGCGCCCCCTATCCTAAAACTTCACCAGCCTCCATTGGTGAGGACATCGTTGGATCCCCAGACAGGTAAGTGTGCTTATATTAAATGTCAGCAGCTACAGTATTTGTCATTTGCATTTTTTGGAGGGGGGGGGACTGGAGCTCCTCTTTAAACACACAATTATAAGTAATATAATGTATATATTTACTGAATCTCCATATAATCTCGCCTTTTATTCAGTTTTATCTGTGATGTAATCTCCTTGAGGGAAAATAACCTTATTATACACTGCCAAGCTAATACATCAATGCACATGGAATTGTGCCAAGCAAATAGCATATCTGACATCTACACAAAGGTTAAATAAGGCAAAATGAATTCCCACTTTAAACATGTAATTCTAAAATTCACACAGCATTGTACACTTTAAATGTCTTTCATATAGAGAAGAGAATTGATTTAGAGGTATGAATGTTAAGATGTGGTCAGTTAGTGGATGGAGCATTGGTGACTCACTGTATGCAGCGTTTAAAGTGTGGCTGGCTATTCATAATCATTAACTCTCTTGGCAGGCTTCACCACTGAAAGAGCTAATGCTAAAGACCACAGTATGTTATAATTTTCAAACATGATATTTAAAGTGACTTTGTGACATAAAAAAAGCTTCTAGCAAGTATAAACTGCAAGCATTTAAAAGTCTATATGCAAACCAGCAGCCATTTTAATTTCCAGTTCTATGTCCAAACTCCAGGACGTTAAAGCATAGCACTGACACGCTTGGTAGTCTCCAAGTTTATGTGCTCCCCCCACCCACACATTCCTACTATCCCATCTCCATGATAAGATGTCTCACTGACCAATAGAGATTTATGGGAGGTGGAATGGGGGGTGTGTAAGCATGCTCAGTCACAAGTGTTGAATGTTTGCCCATTCAGCATATTTTGACGTTTGTAAAGAGAGGGAAATGAAAGCTGCTAAAGGTATGTGCAGGCACCCCATAGATGCTTGCTTGTTATATCTGCTAACAACCATAGGCCTCATGCACATGGCTGTTTATATAGGCATAAAATGTTCCTAGCATCAAAAACTGCATTTTCTTAACCCAGGGAGCTCCAGGAGGGGCACACAACCAGCCATATAAGTTCATGGCTGTACATCCCTGTACTCATGTAAACTCTGATGCTTCTGTACATCAGTGATTACCTATGCATGCATGTACAACATATTTTTCCCACATACAAAAGCTCCATCTATGACAATGATCTCATAAGTGGCATGGGAATATTCCTTGTCAAAAGAAGTTTATTGAGTATACAATGTTATAAAGATACATAAAGTAAGTTTACAAGGATCTATAAAGTAAGCTCATTGTTTTACAGTAGGGTTTATATAGGTAAATATCATGAAATTTCAAATATTTAACATTGGGTTCACGTAAACCTAAATTAAAGATATATATAATTTCCTTAGTTACTTTTGTAGGTATTTAAATGATTTATACCTACTATACATATTGTTTACAAGTAGAGTGTATATAGGTCAAATAAGTTCTGATAATGAGCTTTAATCGTAAGGTGGAGAAAAGGAAAGAGAAAGAAGAAAAAGGGTTGAAAGGTAGAGGTATGGTCCACAAGGTTGTCCCGCTCGTCAGTTTATTATTCTTTTTAGTTCTCTTTGAAGCCTTAGAATGGGTGTCTCTGTAAGTCATTTAATCTGTTACCATGGCAACAGGACAGAGTCATTGAAATTTGACAGGAACTGTTGTTTTATCCAAGGATGCCAAAGTTTTTCAAATTTTGGAATTTGATTTTGATCGATGGCTACCATCTTAGCATGGGACATTGTATTATTCATTCTGTGAATTGTTTCTGCTAGTACCAATGTAGGAGATTTCCATGCCTTGGCCACTGTTTGTTTGTCAGCCGTTATTAGTTGGATCATAAGTTTGAATTGAGAGAGTGTTAACCATTCCGGTTTTAGATTAAGTAAAGTTAAATATGGATCTGGTTGTATTATTTTTTTAAATATTTTAGATGCAATCACGAAGACTTCCTTCCAGAAGGTTTGGATTACTGGGCATGTCCACCATATGTGTAAATATGTGCCTATTTCTGGGCATCCTCGAAAACAAAGAGTTGAGGTATTAGGTGAATATTTTGCCACTCTAGCGGGTACAAGGTACCAGCGAGTTAGGACTTTATAATTTGTCTCTAGTGCCAAGATGTTGGGTGAAGATGACTTAGATGTGAGCCATATATTTGACCAGTCCGTGTCTTCTAAAGTTCGTCCCAGGTCCTCCTCCCACCTCTGAACGTAAGAGGGTCTATTAAGATTTGCTACTCCATATAATTGATTATAAAGTGATGAAATTGTACCTTTAGCAAATGGATCTTTTGTACAGATTGATTCAAAAATGGATAATTGGGATAATGGTGTATCCCCCTTTAGGAATGGTGTATAGAAATTTTTGATTTGGAGATATCTAAATATCTCAGAGTTTGGTAGATCATATTTTTCTCTAAGCGATGGGAATGAAAGGAATGATTTAGATGCTATGAAGTCATTTAGTGTCTGAATGCCTGATGTTGTCCAAGCTTTAAAAGAATTTGGGTAGATCCATGCCGGATAAAAGGCCGGATTTCTGATAAAAGAAAGGAGAGGATTGTGTGGAGATTGTAACTGATATTTGGTTTTTAGTTTATCCCAGAGAGATAAGAAGTGTTTAGTTATGGGATTATGAATTTTAAAGCGGTCTTTAGGATCAAGCCATAATAAATTTGATATTAATAGAGGGTCATTTTCTGAAGCCTCTATAAATACCCATAATGGGATTTCCTGTTTTGCATGGTATTTGGACAGACTGGCCAAATGTGCTGCTCTGTAGTAGTTAGTAAAATTAGGGTATCCCAGGCCTCCTTTATTTTTGGGAAGATGTAGTGTGTGTATAGGTATACGTGGTTTAGAAGAGCCCCATATAAACGAAGTTGCTCTTTTTTGTACTATTCTCAAAAAATAGGAAGGAATTGGAATAGGGAGGACTCTGAATAGATAAAGCAATTTGGGTAGAATAGTCATTTTGATTGCATTAATCTTCCCTATCCAGGATAAAGGAAGTTGCGACCATTGTTTTATTAGATTTGTGATCTGTCTTAATACAGGAGGATAATTGGTTGAGAATAAGTCAGAATGAGATGCTGTTAAATGAATTCCAAGATATGGGATTGATTTTTCTGCCCATGTGAATGGAAGTGCAGCCCTAGCCGGGATCAATTCCATGTTTGTGAGTGAAATATTAAGCACTAGGCATTTCTTAGGATTAATCATAAGGCCGGATAGGGCTGCAAATCCATCAAGAGCTGGTATTAAGTTAGGACCAGAGACCTGTGGTGATGATAGAAAAAGTAATATATCGTCTGCAAATATACATAATTTGTGTGTAATACCTCCTACTTCAATGCCAGTTATAGTTTGGTTTGTTCTGATGTATTGGGCCATGGGTTCGAGTATAAGGGCAAATAATAAGGGAGATAATGGGCAACCCTGTCGGGTACCTCTTTCGATATTAAAGGCTTCAGATTTATATCCAGCATATTTTATATAGGCTTTGGGTTTATTATATAATGCTTTGATCCATGTTAAAAAGTGGGGTCCAAAACCCCATTTTTGTAATGAATATTGCATATATTGCCAGGATACTGTGTCAAATGCCCTCTTAATATCGAGAGATAGAAAACATAAAGGGATTTTCCGTTTTTTAGCAATATGTGCCAATAACACTGCCCTGCGTATATTATCGCCTGCCTGTCTATTTGGCATGAAGCCTACTTGATCTCTATGTATTAATTTTCCTATAATGCTATTGAGGCGTTTTGCTATTATTTTTGCTAATAATTTAATATCGAGGTTTAACAGAGAGATAGGCCGATAATTCACACAGGAAGTATCATCAGAAAGGGGTTTTGGGATCATACAAACAATTGCCATTAGTGTTTCTTGCCGAAAAGAATGTCCATCTAGAAGTTTGTTAAATGTTTCAGTGAGAATGGGAGAGAGTATTTCTGAGAATGTTTTATAGTATAGAGCCGAGTAGCCGTCTGGGCCTGGTCTTTTGTTAAGTTTTAGGTCTTTTATGGCGTTAGCAACTTCATCTATAGTTATAGGCTCATCCAAACTGCTTTTTTGATTCTGAGATAACTCAGGTAAGGTTATTTTTGAGAAGAAGGATTCAGCTTCTGTAGGATTAAATTCATTGTTTGTCTTGTATAAAGTTGCGAGATGTGAGTGAAATTTATGGACTATTTTAACTGGATTACAAGTGTAAACATTTTTTGATAATTTCAAACGTATTGGTTTGAAAGATTTGTTAGTTGAATTTAATGCCCGAGCCAAATATGTACCTGGTTTGTTTGTATTCATGTAGAAATTGTGTTTAGAGCGTTTGAGGGATTTATCAACTGACTCAGTGAGAAATAGATTGTATTCCAATCTAGATTTTTCCAGATGAGATTTTGTACTCTGAGATGGATTATCTTGAAATGATATGTAGGCTGCATTAAAATTGAGTTCTAGTTTTTTTGCTAGATTTTTGCGTTCCCGTTTAAATAGTGCCATTTGTCTTTGTATTGTACCACGCAAGACAGGCTTATGAGCTTCCCACAGTGTTATTGGGGAGATGTCTGTTGTATTATTAATTGATATGTATTCCTTTAAAGCTTGTTCAATGGCCATCTGATGTTGTGGGTGTTTGAGCATTATGTCCGGTAAGTACCACGTTGGGTCATGTGCTTTTGGTATGGCTGAGGCTATAGTAGTGTATACTGCATTATGGTCAGACCACGGAATCGGAATTATATCTGATGCAATAATTTCTGGTATCATTCCTATTGTTAGAAAAATATGATCTATTCTGGTGAAGGTTTGATGAGGGTGCGAGAAATAAGTGAATTTCTTTTTCATTGGGTTACTTTCTCTCCATGAATCTACTAGATTGTATTTGGAAAGAAGTTGAGAAAAAGGTAATCTAGAGGTTATTTTGGATGGTGTAAAAGGTGATTTATCTAGAAATGGGAGGAGGACCTGGTTCGAATCCCCACACATTATCACTGTTCCTATTTTGTGTGTATTAATCACTTGTAATATATGTGAGAGGAATGGTGTAGGTTGTTTGTTAGGAGCGTAGTAGGAAATCACCGTGATTGCTGTATCCATTATATAACCCATGAGTATCAGGTATCTACCTTCTGGGTCTTTAATTTCTGATGATAAGGTGAATGGTGTGGATCGGTGAAATGCAATTAGAGTTCCCCTTTGCTTGGTACAGGCAGAAGCCGTGTAAATTTGTTGATAAAAAGGAGAAATATATTTTGGAGTAGAATCTTTGGTGAAGTGTGTTTCTTGGAGGCATACTATGTGAGCCTTCTTGTTATGGAAAGTACGGAAGGCTTTGGTCCTTTTTTGAGGGACATTTATTCCCTGAACATTCAGGGAAAGTATATTCAGTGGTGCCATGGCAATAGATCAAATAGTTTTGACTTACTTTTTGTTATGCAGAGCTGACTGCGCAGATCAACCTGTGTGGACTGAAGAGATGAATAGATAGAAAAGAAACCAGTGAATTCTGGAGTAAAGAGTAAACAAAAAACATATGAGATTAGATGATACATTGTATAAATTATTTTTTGCAAGTAATCACAATTTACCCGTGAAAGAGAATAAATATCTCTCTCAGGGGAATAAGTGCCTTCGTCACACTCCCACATAATATGGTTGGGAGAATGAGGAGGGCTAATGGGGGTACACGGATCTTCCGCTTACAGGAGAGAAGTGCTATGTCAAAAGACATCAAAATGATGTTTCATTAATTGGAGTGCAGAATATAGTTTTTGTTGAAATTATTTATTCCAGGGTGGTTGTATATGGTTAGTCTTGCCCTAGGCTAAATAATTCAGTTAGAAAGGTACTGTTAATAACTTTGGTATTGATGAAGATAGTTTGAATTATTTTGGGATTTTAACCCTTTTAGAGTAAACAATTACATATTTTATTCATATGTAACTGTTTAGATATGTTAACTCATAAAATTGAGGTTGTATTGCTTCAGATTAGAATAAACAAAAACATAATTCTAGGAACTAGTTAGGTAATAATATATTTGTTTTAAGAAAAGAAAGAAAAAGCTTCCATTACTTCTGGATTATTGAACATATATGTCCTAAAAAGTAATAAATCTATTGTTATTACCTGATAATATATAACTGAACAAGAATTTCCTTATTTCACTTATATATTCTAAGGCTATATGAATCAGAAGTAATAAGAAATATAACTGGAATGTAACATGATCCCATACAGTGTGTGACTATCAGAATGCAGTTACATTCAGTTATAAATATAGTTTTTTTATAGAGAACCATCTTTTAGTATAATAAATGAAGAGATATCAGGAATTAGGATGTCAGTCCATTGAATCTTCTTGGTCCATGGATGATGTGGCATAACGGCCTCTTTTGTGAGAATGATGATTCCCATTTTGTTCTAAAATTTTCTGGGTGCTGCCTGAAGGTGAAGATGACGCCATTCTTCTGCATGTGGGAGTGTTGCTGCTTGTGGGTTCTGTCAGATTTAATTTTAAAAGGGTTTGTTGTAGTTCATCTGCTGATCTGCTTCTGTAAATTGTACCTTGGTAGTTAAATCTGACTGAAAAGGGGAAGCCCCATTGATACATAATGTTGTGGCGTTGCAGTTCCATTAGTTGGGGTTTCATGGATCGTCTTTTAGTAATAGTAAGTTGGGATAGGTCAGCAAAAATTTGATAATTGTGTCCTTGAAAATTAAGTTCTTTTTTTTCTCTTGCAGCAATTAGTATTTGTTCTTTCGTTCTGTAATAATGAAATTTTGTGATTATATCACGTGGGGGTCCATCTTTCTTTTTGGCTGTGAGGGCTCTGTGTACTCTGTCCAGTTCTAAACGTTCAATAGGGATATCTGGCTTTAGTTCTTGTAATAGAGCAGTAATAGTAGATTGCAGGTCTGTCACAGTTTCAGGCATTCCCCTTATGCGCAAGTTTGAACGTCTGGCTCTATTTTCGTAATCTTCGAGCTTAGTTTGAAGTATTAAATTCTCTTTTTTTAATTGTTCCAATTCTGTTATATTTTCTTGGGTTGTAATTTCAATTTCATCCATTTTTATTTCTAAGGCTGCGGTGCGGTTTCCCAGCTCTCTTATTTCTTTGGTTAGGCTTTTTGTTATTTGGTCTGAGGTTTGTTTTAAAGCCTTATGAAGCATCTTTTCAAATTGTAATAATATTACTGGGGATACTGAGGAGGCTTGTGGAGAAGTTTGTGAGAGGATTTGTTCTGTATCTGACTCAAATGGAGAGTCTTGCTGTGACATTTTCTGTCTGTGAGAGCGCCCTGATGCTGTATCTTGTGAGGTGACTGGAGCTGCTTCAGCTGCAGTGAGTGCCTGTGAGCTCTTTGTGAGGTGATTTTTATTTCTGCCACGGTTTCCTCCCAGTACCATATTTCCTGCCCAAACTTTCACAGTTTGTTCCCTGGGGCAAAAATGTTCAAATGGATACCTTTTGAGCCTGCAGGCTCCGCTTTGTCCTTCTCTTCTCTCCTCAGCGGTGTGGAGCTCTAACAATGCATGTCTGCTCTGCTAGGCTCCGCCTCCTGCCCCTCCGGCATGGGAATATTCAAGATGCAGCAAGAGAAGTTTAGGAAGCAGACATCTTTAAAATAAATGAAGTAGAATCAGGGAGATATACAGTACATGCAGTGAAGATCCTCTGGTACAGATTCCCCTCCAGCAAGTAGCACAGTAACCTCACTCCAAATCTTCAGGGACTAGCAGATAGAGACTGCAGTTAACCAAATATGAGGATGTAGGCACTCCAGTGCCTAGACACCCTCACATTCCAGGAAACGCACTGCAATTTTTTTGAGGAATTAAAGACAGAAGGTAAATCTTTCAGGGTACTGCCAAGGCAGACTTAACATTTCTACATGTAGATGTTCCCTTTAACACAGCACTAATGCAACTTTCCTCCCTCTACAAATGTAAGAGGTCCACTATTCTTTTCTTATTACATTTCAGCCCTGGCTGCCCCCCTTCCACCCTTCTTACCTATGATGGGTACTACTGACGCAGCCTCCTGAGATATTTATATCAGATGTCCTAGAAGAGACAGAGTGTCAGGAGGAGGGCGAATCTGGTGTTGCATCATCAGGGGGCCAGCTGGAAGAAACCCAGAAAAACACAGCCAACTCCCTGATGATGTCTGCGATGGTGGCATGGGACCCAGCATGTGGCGAGCAGTAGGTTGCCTCAGGGTTGGGTAAATATATTAATTGAGAACAAAAATTACTGGTAAGAGGACATGTAAAAGAAAATGAGCAAGGAGAGTAATGCTCCTCTTTAAATTCAGATCTTTAACTTTAAGCGACGATAGGGTCAATTCACTAACGGGGAGATTTAATAAAGGGTTTTTCTTTGCTTAACGCGGGGGATTTTGGTACACTTAAACAAACAATTATGTGCAGGTGAATTAAAGAAATGGAATTTCTCCTAAAGCTTAGGATATTTAAAGTGAACACATGTTCTTTGGGTTAAGTTAATAGGGAAAACATATATCTTGTGTTTATCTTGTGTTAGTAGAAGTTTGGTGAGAGACGATTCGTGCTTTTCAGACTCGTGCTTTTCAGTCCCTTACTGCTCTTCAGTTTGTGCTTGTGGGTATGTTTCTTGTTTTTCAGTGGGTGTAGTCAGTTCGTATCTGTTTTTCAGTGTGTTCTTGTACGCTCGTTTCTGATTTTCAGCTCGCTCTTCACAGGCCTTTCTGTTCTTCAGTGTGTTCTGTTAGTTTGTTCTGACAAGGCTGACTGTTTTGAAGCCATGTTGCAGGTACGTACTCATCGTGGAGTTCGTGCTATGCGGGGGCTTGGTGTTGGGGTTAAAGCCCAGTCCATGAACAGCGTGGGGAGGAGTTCATGGACCAAGAATTGGTTGCTCCAGCGTGACTAATTCTCTTATATGCCTTTGCTGCGGGAGATCCAGGAGAATAACCCTGATGATTTGAGAAATTTTCTCCGAATGACGGACCCCCTTTTTCACCGTTTTTTGGCTTTGCTGTCCCCTTATATTACGAAGCAGGAAACCTGCATGGGGCAAGCCATCACTCCGGAGCAGAGGCTAGTCGCCACATTGCGGTACTTGGCGACGGGGAGAAGTCTACAGGACCTCAAGTTCTCGACAGGCATCTCCCCCCAGGCTCTGGGGATCATTATTCCAGAGACCTGTTCTGCCATCATACAGGTCCTGCAGAAGGACTATATTAGGGTAAGTTTTCTCCTTTAACATCACATTCTATGTATTTAATGTATGCTAATGTTTTGTATTTCTTTCATCATTCCCTAATTACCATGATTGTAATATGCTGTGAATGTCCCCTTTGTGCCCATGCATGCTGTAAGCTTTTAATGCTCCTTTTTTGTCCTTCGTGCATATTTGCCTTCACTAACCTCCCCAGCATGCTATCCTGGGCCCATACACACCTAGCCTAGTCACTTAACAATGTATTTTGTCAGCTCCATTGTAGTGCTTTACCCTAAACATCCCCTAAAACGTGTCCAAATGTTATCGTTGTCCTTAAATTCAGGCAGAGAGCCAGAGGCTTTTTTTTGGGGTCCAAAACTCATTTATAACCCCCCCTAAAATGTTTCCAATGGGCAATCAGAGGGGGTGAGGAATCTGATAAGTCAACCTCATATTTTTGTCTTTAAATACTCCTTAAAATAAATGTTATAATGATGTTGGCCAAGAATGTTTGTGTCTAATCTGCTTGCAATGTTATGTGCAAAAGTACTAATATTTTTTCTTCTTTTTTGACTCCACAGTTTCCTTCAACGCCACAGGAATGGCAGACTGTGGCTTCCCAATTTGCTCTGTGTTGGGACTTTCCCAACTGTGGAGGGGCAATCGATGGGAAGCACGTCCACATCGTCTCACCACCCCACTCGGGGTCATACTATTTTAACCATAAGGGGTTTCATAGTATTGTGTTGATGGCGGTGGTGTCGGCGACATACGAGTTTCTCTATGTGGACGTGGGGAAGAATGGCCGGATGTCGAATGGTGGAGTCTTTGCCCAGACGGAGTTCTACACCTCTCCAGAGTGGTGGCTTGGGATTGCCACCTGCGGAAGAGAACGTGGAAGGACTCCCATTTGTTTTTATCGCTGATGAAGCATTTTGTCTGGGTGTACACCTGATGAGGCCATTCCCCCAGAGGACCCTCACCCCGGAGAAGAGGGTTTTTAATTACCAGCTGACCAGAACCAGAAGAGTCGTAGAGAATGCCTTTGGGATAATGGCCAGCCAGTTCTGCCTATTTCTTAGGGCAATAAATATGGTGGAGTACAAACTGAACCACATAGTCCTAGCATGCTGCATACTTCACAACTTTTTAAAGAGAAATGCTCCGAATTATGTTTCCTCAGTTGGGCCTGAGGCCAGACTTCCAGAAACTACAATGACGGCCCTGGAAGCTGGCCGTCCTGGCTTGCCCCCCCCCAAAGCGCCTGTGAAGTGCATCAAAAATATGTCGATTATTTTACGGGTGGGGGCCATTGCTATGCCAACACATTTGTAATTATTTTAGATATTAAAAAAAAATTTGATCTGATAAAATCTTGATTTTGATTTACTGCTTGTGTTTTTTTATAGCTGTCTCCTAGGTTCTCCTAGTGCACTTGTAGTGCCAAGTGGTTTTTCCATTATTAATAACACCCATTGTCACTGTAAACGCCAACTTAATACAAAAACTGGTATTGAGCATTGAAAGAAGAAGCCACACATTGTTGAGTATAAAACCTTTTACTCCATGCACATTCACATTTGCGTTGTAAAACTTTTTTTTTTTTTTAAAAGAACATCTTGTTTTTATAAAGTCTTACCTTAAAAATATTTTTTTTTTAGTACATAAACAGGCATGTTTCAAAACATAACATACACAACTCAGAAACTTACAAAGTTCAACATTGAAAAACTGAAGGCAATATCAGACATTATAGTGTCAAAAATGTGTTGATATTGCCTTCATCAGATGGGGTGATGTCACCCCTGTAAAAGCCAAATTTTGAAGATGCACACAAATTGGGAGTCAAACTGGAGATTTCCCTTCTGATCCCATGCCTGAATGAATGAATGATTTGTAAAGCACTGCAAATGCGAACTGAATCGCCTCAAGGCGCTAGATCCGTTCTGAGTTGTCAGCTTCTTAGAAGAGGTAGGTCTTGAGTTTTTTCCTGAAGGCCTGATTGTTTTCTTCCATGCGGATGTAAGTCGGAAGAGCGTTCCATAGCCGTGGTCCTTGGACTGCGAATCTTCGTTCTCCCTTTGATTTGTAGCGATATTTGGAAATGAGGAGGAGGTTTTGGTTAGAAGACTGTGATTGGGTGTGTAGTGTTTTATTTTCTCTCGAAGGTATTGAGGAGCGTTTCCTTGTATGCATTTGTGGGTGAGGCAGAGGGTCTTGAATGTGATCCGATTCTTTACGGTTAGCCAGTGTAGGCTCCTTAGGGATGGGGAGATGGATTCCCAGGGTTTTTTCCTGTTAGCAGTCTTGCCGCCGTGTTTTGGATGAGTTGTAAGCGAGCAAGCTGATATTGGGGTAATCCTGTGTAGAGGGAGTTTGCGTAGTCGAGTCAGGAATTGATGATTGTTCCAACTACTGCTGCTTTGTCCTCTTCTGGGATGAAGGGGATGAGTCTATGTAGCAGGCGGAGGAGATGTTGAGATCCGCTAACTACTGATCTTATTTGTGCATCCATTGACATTTCTGAGTCAAAGATGACTCCGAGACTCTTGGCTTTGGTGCTTGGAGAGATGGTCTGTCCAAAGATTGTGGGAGGTGTCCATGGGGTCTTAGTTTTGGAATTTTGGTTAGCGTGTAGGAGAAGAAGTTCTGTTTTTGAACCGTTGAGTTTGAGGGAGCTAGTGGTCATCCAGTCGTCTATCAAAGTGAGGCATTTCTCTAGTTGCTGATGATGGTCTTTTTGTCCGGTGATGCGAAAGTAGAGTTGGGTGTCATCAGCGTATGAGTGGAAGCAGAGGTCCGATTTTCAGATGATTTTGAGGAGTGGGCGGATGTAGATGTTGAAGAGCACTGGTGACAAGGGTGAACCTTGAGGGACTCCACAGGAGATTGCATGGGTTTCAGAGGTGAATGCTCCTAGTTTTATTGTCTGAGAACGATTCTTTATGAAGGATGCAAACCATTTTAGACCAGAATCTGTGGCTCCTGCTACTTCTGTGAGGCGGACGAGTAGAGTATTGTGGTCCACTGTATCAAATGCTGCACTGAGGTCTAACGGTACCAGGAGACATGATTCTCTGTCATCTGCTGCTTCGAGGGCATCGTGTCAACATGTGCTATCTCCCATCATGGGGGATCAATGGACATGTTTTGGGGGTGCAACCACTTCCTCTCACCTACTTGAGTTACGAGGAAGGGGTTGCACCCACAAAATGCATACATTGATATCCCCTGATGGCAGATAGCACATGTTGACACATTGTGTGCATCTTCAATATTTGGCTTTTAAAATGCGTCAAAAATTAGTTAGAAAAAATTGGTCACCAAAAATAGAAAATTGTGTCATTTTGTTGTTATTTAGATTCTTCGTAGTACATCAATCATGTTTTTCAGTTTTTGTTCTATGTCATTTGTTTTTTGCTTTATGATGTCTAAATCCTGACTACAAAACATTATGTCCTGGATTAGCCTTTTTACACTGTCACTCGTGTAATGAGGAGATTGTTCTTCCACAACATGCACATCACCTAAAAGAAAAAATACACACCATGTATTATAAATATGCAGGCATACATCTATTACCTGAATCTGTGGTCTCAGACACTCACCTGTTGTGACAATTTTAGCCACCTATCCTTCCTCCACATCCTCTTTTTGTGGTGTCCTCTGTTCCCCTACTTCAGGAGATGGGGGGTTCCTGGTGTCCTCAGACGTCCGGAGTCTTTTCTCCCCTATGAGAATGAAAGAAAAGGTATACTTAGCACACCGATATTTGAGGCCAGAAATAGGAATATGAAGCATTGCTTGGAAGTGGGGTACAATTGTCTGTTTTGGCAGAGTGTATATAAAGCTAACACGCGTATGTCGTACGTATGATCTGTGAGTGGAAGAAGTGCCGATCATGAGAACGAAGGTAACATTTTAACTTGGGACATCAGTGGCCTATACTGATTCGAGATTGAGGCCTATATTGGGATAAGATTAGGAGAGTTTAGCCTGATATTAGTGTTTTTGTCTTGTGTTTTGTCTTGCAGCAAATATGAAACAATTCAAAGACCTGGAATTCATGGGCCAGTTCATAGACAGATACAGGGATATGAGAAATTTGTGGGAGGTTAAAAACCCCTTATAGCGAAATAAACCAGCTAGGAAGGCATCGCTTGAGAAACTGCTGCAATTTGTGAAGACGCAGGTCCCCGACGCAGACATCAAGTTTGTGGATAAGAAAATTGGTAGCTTGAGGAGCACGTATAGGAAGGAGCTTAATAAGGTCCAGGCTTCCATGAAATCAGGAGCAAAGGATGTGTATGTACCCAGTCTGTGGTACTACAACAGGATGCGGTTTCTGGAAAACCAGATTGAAGCCAGGGAACCACTTTCTACACTTCCATCCACCCTTCCCTCAACCCTTTCCTCAACCCCAGCTGAGGCTTCGGAGGACCAACCTGGGCCTTCCATCCTGTAAGAAGTTGAGGAGCCCAGCTGGAGCCAGGTATAGTATTTTTTGACCATATTTATTGTCTGAAAATTATTGTTGTTAACTAGATGTTATTATTGATAACAAATGAATGATTAAACAAAAAGTGTTTGACATACCAATAGACAGTAGGGACCAAAAATGATTGGGACAAGAATGAAAAATGCTGGGCTAAGAATGATAGTCTTTTCTATTTATTCAATTTGCAACAGTCATGAGCTGAAAATCGTGTGTGATTGATGAACCAAAAACTAAAACTATGTCCCCTTTTCATACACAGGAAAACCTCAGCCAGGACGAGGCTCTGGAATGTGTCAGAAAGGAGGAGGCGGGGGTAAGTGTCAGCCAGGAGGTGGCCAGGCCCAGTAGCCTCACCCAATCCCAGGTGCCTCCCCTCCGCCTTACAACAAAAAGGGCCAGGAAGGGGAATAACGTGGAGGAGGCAGCACTGGGCCCCAATAAGGATGCTAATACGGCCCTGAAAACACCCCCCGATGCTGAAGAGGCCTATGGCTGCTATGTAGCTGCAAAATTGCAGCAAATGGAGGAGGGCCAGTGCCTCATGTGTGAGAATACAATTTTTCAGGCCCTTCAGAAGGGGTTGAGGGGCCAAATTAGTGAGAACATGCACTTATGTGCGCTCGCCTATCCTCCTCCTGCCACAAGTCCACCTCCAGAGCCACAGCCTTCAAGGAAAAGGAAAGGCTGCAAGGGAAGCATGGAGGAAAGGCTGCAAGGAAGACATGAAAGTGATGGCCTGGGTTCAGTCTAGTCTGACAGAAGACGCAGGTTGTTGTAGTACCACAGCCTGGGGACATATATGTCATCTGCTGCTGTTCCTGATCTCTGGGAGTCCTGGACCAGATTGTGCTCCATATTATATGGACTTCTCAGCTACCAATTTTTAGTTACAAAGAGTTGATGTGTGCCCTGGGGTATAAAGGCTTCGCAAATTCAAGCAGTTTCTCCAGCGTTGCCTTCCTCTTTATTTTGTTATGAGCCAGAATAAATGGAGATTTTTTCATATGAAAATACTTGCCTATGTGTTTTTCTTCAAAAAGGACAGTTTGTTTGTGAGTAAGCAGGTACATTTCAAAAATACAATGTCAAATTAACAAGGGACAACAACCAACCTCCTTGAGCTTTAAAAATACAAGATAATAATGTTGTTGTGGAAACATTATTGGTCTGTATGGAAATCGTTTGTGGTAGCCTCACCATTCTTTTTACTCCAATCATCTGGAAAAGCCTCTCCAAGTTCTGGTTTTAATCAATCACAACCCCATTAAGCGTTTTTGACCCCCGGACTGCAAAGGTAAGGGTCTATGTTTTCCGATGAGTGGGGTCACAGGAGGGGAGCATGTCTTTGATGTGTGGTCCTTGAGATTTCCTTATCACCTGGCTGTGGATTTTTTTACCGGCAGCACCCAATAGCCGATTGAAAAATTCCTGGACAGGTAAGTATCCTAATATTAAATGTCAACAGCCACAGAATTTGTAGCTGCTGACTTTTATTTTTTTCTGCATGGAGCACCTCTTTAACAAATAGGCACAAGCCCCCTTTGTTTAGTTAGGAGCAATTAGTTCTCTGTTCTGCTTGTGCAGTATGATCACTGCATAGGCACAGTAGAGAGGGATATGGGCTGTCTGCTGACAGCTTACTTCCCATACAATAAGGTCACATCTAGTTGGAATCTGCAGCACTTTTCTATATGGAAAACTGCTGCATTTCCTCTGTTAATTAGGTGCAGACCTGTGTTTCACTCTAAAATAGAAACAGGTGCAGTTTCTATTTTAGAAAACCTGCCATCAGCTTAACCACCTCAATACAGGGCACTTTCACCCCCTTCCTGCCCAAGCCATTTTTCAGCTTTCAGCGCTGTCGCACTTTGAATGACAATTGCGTGGTCATGCTACACTGCACCCTAATGAAATTTTTATCTTTTTTTCCCCACAAATAGAGCTTTCTTTTGGTGGTATTTGATCACCTCTGTGGTTTTTATTCATTGCGCTATAAACAAAAGAAGAGGGACAAGTTTGAAAAAACACAATATTTTTTACTTTTTGCTATAATAAATATGCATTTTTTTTTTTTTTTTAACAAATTTTTTCCTCAGTTTAGGCCGATACGTATTCTTCTACATATTTTTGGTAAAAAAAAATCGCAATAAGCGTATATTGATTGGTTTGCGCAAAAGTTATATTGTCTACAAAATAGGGGATAGATTTATAGCATTTTTATTATTTTTTTTTTTTTTACTAGTCATGGCGGCGATCTGCGATTTTTATTGTGACTGCAATATTGAGGCGGACATATCAGGCACTTTTGACACATTTTTGGGACCATTCACATTTATGCAGCGATCCGTGCTATAAAAATGCATTGATTACTGTGTAAATGTGACTATCAGGGAAGGGGTTAACACTAGGGGGTGATCGAGGGGTTATTGTGTGTCCTAGGGAGGTGATTCTAACTGTGAGGGGAGGGGACTGAATGGGGGAGGTGACCGATCGGTGTTCCTATGTACAAGGGACACACATCGGTCTCCTCTCCTCTCTGACAGGACATGGATCTGTGTGTTTACATACACAGATCCATGGTCCTGCTCGGTTACTGGGCAATCACGTGGACATCGCGGCCGCCGGGCACGCGCATCGGGTCCCCAGTGACGCGGGCGCGTGCGTGCGCCCCCTAGTAGCTCGGGAAGTCAATCACGTCATATGACATCCGCCCAGAACGAGAGCTGCCTCATCCCACCATCATATGACAGTGGGCGGGCAGCTAGTGGTTAAATAGTGGTTAGTGGTTAAATACCACTTCTGACTGTTTCCTGCACCATTTGAATGGCGCAAAGATTTTAGTTAGTGTTTGTAAAAGCAGAAGGTTTTTATCTTAATGCATTCTATGCATTAAGATAAAAAAACCTTCTGTGTGCATCAGCCCCCCTAATACTTATCTGAGCCCCATCTAGATACAGCGATGTTGCAGGAGTGTCCATTTTAAATTGGCCCCTAAATTCCATTCAGTTAATCTACTTTAAACCACAGCGTAATACCTTGTCTCTGTGTTTTTTAACTTATTTAATACTGTTTGTATTTTACAGTTCTTGGATTCTGTATCCCATTCAATAATATTGGGCCACTACTGTGGTAAAGTGATAGCTCATGAAGAGTAAGATGCTAACTGCCAGTTGGCAACAGCAAGACCCTTGCCAATTCAATTTTAAAAGTAAAAGTGATGCTTGACAAAGGAGTGCCGCTATTCTCTCTATCGATAGCGAGCTGACTCGAAAACGCGTCGCACAGTAGTGACGTCACTGTCCGGCGCCACTGTGTTTCTATCTATAGATAGATAGATAGATAGATAGATCTATATATATATATGCTGAAGAAGTTGTGATTTTTGCAATGTCAATAAAATTGCTTTTATTTCAGTATACAGCCAGCCATGACTTTCTAGCTCTTAAAAAATTGAATTGTTTGAAAGCATGCCAATATGACTTTGTGTGCATCCTAAAAAACCTAATTTGTATTTCTTATTCTCTTTAGTGAACAAAGTTAATCACTTTAAAGCAGCCATGCCATACAATTAGGGGGTATCTGAGAGATATCCACAGGGCTGTACTATGGGTGACAAGGCTGCATGGCTTAAACATCAAGTGGTTCTCTGTCTCTCTATTCTCTATCTCAGAGATGATTTCTGTAGTAATAAACAATATTAATTGTGTT
This sequence comes from Aquarana catesbeiana, assembly GCF_042186555.1. Lineage (NCBI taxonomy): Eukaryota > Metazoa > Chordata > Amphibia > Anura > Ranidae > Aquarana > Aquarana catesbeiana. The sequence goes on along the minus strand of NC_133324.1, from coordinate 574,788,100 downwards.
TATAGCAACTATATTAAGGTTTTTATTTTTTATATCCATTCATTTCATTTAGATGTAATTGCAAAAAGCAATTGCTACTTGCACGGATTACTGTGCTGAGAGATAACTTTGGAACCCCTGTGCTTCTGGGCCCCATAGCAGTTTTCCATATCTTTAGTAACATCCTTGGATATTCACATCGATATAGCACAATTCTCCCCATGCATGACCTGGAAGTTCTGCTCAGGGGCACTGTATGATCATATATGGTAAAGGTTTTACTCCACGTTAAAGTTTGAGTCTTGCTGGGAAAGCCAATCTGTGATATATTATTTATTTATTTCAGGTACTTATATAGCACCGTCAATTTACGCAGTGCTTTATATATACATTGTACATTCACATCAGTCCCCACCCTCAAGGAGCTTACAATCTAAGGTCCCTAACTCACATTCATACATACTAGGGACAATTTAGACAGGATCCAATTAACCTACCAGCATGTCTTTTGTAGTGTGGGAGGAAACCAGAGTACCCGGAGGAAACCCACGCAGGCACAGGGAGAACATGCAAACTCCAGGCAGGTAGTGTCGTGGTTGGGATTCAAACCAGCGACCCTTTTTACTGCTAGGCGAGAGTGCTACCCACTACACCACTGTGCCGCCCAGTTATACCCAGTCACATGAAAATTCCACATCTACACCAGCAAACCTTACTCGGGAGTTTTTATATTTTATTTATTATTTATTATACATCAATATACTGCTGCACTAAGCATTTAAAACAAAACCTTCATGGGTGGCCTAGAAAGCGTTAAAGCAGGCTTAGCAGTAAAATGCAAGGCCCACTTGTTAGATCAGAGTCCCCACCCCTTATAACAATCTCTATAGTTTATTTGGGCAAAAGGGTATCTGTAAGAAAAAATTTACAATATATAATTACCTTTCCCCATTTCCCATACATGGCGCTTAGGCCAGGCTGATGTCAATGAGGATCCCACATCTCATGAGAAGACACTCTTACACTGTCCTGGTGTCTTTGGGGTACACCTCATTCCACATGGACCTAGCCAGAAGAATAGTAAGGTAATGCCCTGCAATGTAGAAGAAAAGGGTTAGGTAATTGTATATTCTACATTTTTTCCTTACAGGTACATTTTTGTGCTCTTATAAACCATAGACATTTTTCCAGGGGGTAGGGGCCCTTACCTAATAAGTGAACCATGCATTTACTACAAGGTCCGCTTTAAATCATACAGTCCTTATATAGTCAACAATTTTTATGCTTAGTTTGCATGTTTTAAAATCCTTTTCTCCTATATACTTATTGTCCAATGATGGTTAAATAAACATTTATTTAAAAAATAAATTTGCTAAATTTTATGGTGGGATCAATCAACTTAGACACAATACTCCAATAGACGCCAATAAAAGTCAACTAACTGCCTGCCTAGACACATAATTTTACATTTCACTCAGAGTGGTTATTTGATCCTTTTTCTGGAAGATGAGGAGATATGACACACTGGTCTTCTCAACATTATTTTGGCATTACATATAATATTAGTGGTACAGAATGTTATCATTGCAACATGATGAAGATTAGCTGAAAACTTAGCCAAGAAATGACAAGGATAATTCACATTCAACAGGAAGTTACAAATGAATGTCTAGGGATAATTTAGAAGGAAAGATAGTTTTTTCCCACAGTGTTATTTTTATCTTTGTAGAACAATGAATAGCGGAGTAATAGTGTATGTTTTAATAACAAAAAAAACTATTATTATCAATAAACCAATGAGTAAATTAACATTTTCAGCATGTGGCTATTACCAATAGGATGTTTCGCAATAATCACGTTTCTGTTTTTATATAATCTTAACTGTTTTGAATAAAGTCATTGTGCAAAAAATGTAGTAAAAAATAAGATTTAGGGCCTATTCACATTTCCCCATTGTGACAAAGTGCAGTAAAATTAAATGTTTTTTTAAAGTAAACTATAGTAAAACTAAAGAAGAATTGCTCTTTACACTCCTGTAAATAAGTCAAATTAGAACTATGGCATCCCATTTAAAAAAATATATATTCTGCAGTAATTAATTATAAGTGCATCTGCACCTAATATTTTCTCATATTCCCCATACAAAGTCCCACAAATACTTGTTGATCCTGCCAGTAAAGTCTACCTTATGCAACTTCCTGTGATGGTGTGGTGACACGGCTGCACTGCTACTAAATCCATAGCAGAGTTGCCACTCTCATGTAGACTGTACCTGGCTGCACTACAGTGAGATGAAAAAATGTTGCCGGGGGTCATAATTTCAGCACCGTCAGCACTGACAGCCAATCAGCACATGGCCACACCTAATCCTGCCCACTGTTTTTTAGGCTGCTTTAACTAGCTGGTGATGAGCATCATGCCAACCACAGACATTCAGAGAAAGGGTTGATTGAGGATGGACAACAGATGAAGTGCATATACAGTACTGTGCAAAAGTTTTAGGCAGGTGTGAAGAAACTCTGTAAAATAAGAATGCTTTCAAAAAGTGCGTAAAAATTTAAATCAAATCAATATTTGCTATGAATACCCTTAGGCTTCAAACCAGCAGGTGCTAATGCTCATTATTTTTTTTTATGTAGGTTGAAAAACAGTAATTACCTGAAACAGAAACAGCTATGTAGTAGGCTCAAAACTGGGTGGGGAACAGCCAAACTCTGCTACTAAGGTGAGGTTGTGGAAGACACTTTTTTTTATCTCACAGGTCATGCACCATGGCAAGACTGAGCACAACAAGAAGACACAAGATAGTTATACTGCATCAACAAGGTCTCTCTCAGGCAAAGATTTCAAAGCAGACCGGGGCTTCAATATATGCTGTTTAAGCTCTTTTGAAGAACTACAAAGAAACGGGCAACCTTGAGGACTGTAGTGGTCTGCAAAGGAAACTTAATGCTGCAGATGAAAGACGCATCATGCTTTACTTCCTTTTTAACATCAAAAGATGTCCAGCAAGGCCATCAGCACAGAACTGTCAGAAACCAGTGGGACCTAGGTACACCCATCTACTGTCCAGAGAGCTCTGGCCAGAAGTGGTCTTCATGGAAGAATTGCAGCCAAAAAGCCATACCTCCGATGTGGAAACAAGGGTAAGCAACTCAACTATAAACAAAAACATAGGAACAGGTGTGCAGACAAATGGCAGCAGGTGCTCTGGACTAATGAGTCAAAATGTGAAATATTTGGCTGTAGCAGGAGGCTCAGAAGGCCTGGAAAGCAGTACAATAATGAGTGTCTGCAGGCAACAGTGAAGCATGGTGGAAGTTCCTTGCAAGTTTGGGGATGCATTTCTGCAAATGGAGTTGGAGAATTGGTCAGGATCAATGGTGTCCTCAATGCTATGAAATACAGGCAGATACTTCTCCATCATGCCATACCATCAGGGAGGTGTGTGATTGGCCCCAAAACTATTCTGCAGCAGGACAGCAATCTCAAACATACAGCCAATGTCATTAAGAACTGTCTTCAATGTAAAGAAGAACAAGGAGTCCTTGAAGTGATGTTTTGGCCCCCACAGACCCCAGATTTTAATGCCATCGAGTCTGTCTTGGTTTACATGAAGATACAGAAGGATTTAAGGCAGCCTACACCCACACAAGATCAATGGTTAGTTTTCCAAGATGTTTGGAACAATCTACCTGCCGAGTTCCTTCAAAACCTGTGTGCAAGTATACCTAGGAGGCAAAGGGTGGCCACACCAAATATTGGCTTGATTTGGATTTATCTTCTGTTCATTTACTTTCCATTTTGTTAATTGACAGAAATAAACTATTAACACTTCTATTTCTGAAAGCATTCTTAATTTGCAGAATTTTTTTCTCATCTGCCTAAAACTTTTGCACAGTAGTATATCTGACTGCTGCTTCCAGAATTTTTTGAGAAAGAAAGACGTTCCTCTTTCAAAACGCGTCATAGGTGACACTGGGCTCTTGTTGTCACATCAGAGACAAGGTCGCTTGAAATGCACAAGCGGGTTCAGCAGCAGCATCGGTAGTCCTGGTACTTGTGCTCTGTCATAGGAACTGTCAGTATCTTGATCTTATTATTCAACCATCATCTTGATAAAAATATTACTTTATTTGCTGATTGCTACTGAGTACTGCAGACTTTTTAATGCAGGCAAATATTTCACTACAATGTTTACAGACATACTGTACGGTATATGATAAAACTGGATTTTTCTGGGAATACACAGATCTCTGTAGATGTGAGTTCTCATGATCTGACTCATATTACTGTTTGAGAATACCATCTACTGAATTTATCATCACTGCAATTTGTGAGTGTTAACATAGTCAAGCGGAAAGAGCGAGCACCAGCTGATTTATTATATGGTTTTTGGAATTTGTTTAGACTGTTATGCATGAGCCCCTAGTTCTATAAATTAAGTAATGTCTTTTTCAAGTGTATGTAAACCCTTATAATGAATTTCCCTTATTGGGTCTTGTAAATTTACCATGAAAGTGTTTTGTTATATTTGTTTGTGAAGAGAGAAGTATGGGATTTAAAACATTATTTTACATACATACTTACCTCCATGTTACAGCATCTGTGTAATGCTGAAGCTCCCACATGGGTTTTGAGACTGAGAATGAAGCAATCACATGACCGCAGATTGTGCAGTTCTTGGTCTGAGAGTAATGACTGTCAGTCTCTGCTCTCCTCTCTGCCCCTCCAGCAGGGGCAGCAACAGACTGGGGAGCGCTGGGCTAGAGAGGGAGTGGGCGAGGCTGGCTCTGGTTCTTCGCCATGCTCTGAAAGGTAGAGCCAGCTTTCCAAAAGGCAGCAGGGTTGGATGCTTCCTGAGCCTAGAGCGGCTCTGCCCCATCAGCTGACAACAAGCAATAGCCCACTATTAGCTAACTCTGGGTCACAGAAGGACAAAAGCAATTGTACTACTGTGTCCCACAAGAGAAGTATGGCCAAAAAACATTTGGCCATACTTCTCTTTTAGGGGTTAATGCACCGTGCCACTCTAAACAGTTTTTGGGGCTTTGAACCTTTTTTGACGAAGCCCCTGAACACTCCTCATTAAAAGCCTAGGTGTCTACGCACACCTAGGCTTTTAGAGGAGTTAAGGAGCAGCAGTGTTAAGAGGCAGTCAAAGCTCCTCTCCTGAACGCAGAAAAATCACGTTCAGGCGAGGAGCATTTGGGCATAAAAAATGCCAAACGCGCCTAAATGCATCAAAATGCGTTTAGACGCACCTAAGCGCGCTTGATGCTTGAGCGTTTATTCATTTCAATCGCCAGAATAAACTAAAATTCTCGCCAATAAAATAAATAAATGCCCAAATCCTGTGTTCTGTTCCTGTGCTGAGTGTTATCGGTCAGCAATCTTCCCATTTCTCTCTGTGGAGTACTGAACACTCCCCCTCCCATTGTATAAGCAAAAGGTGATGGGGAGGTGTTTCTAGTTTTGTCCTAGGGTGTCAAGACTACTCCAGATACAGTACAGTAAGTGAACATTGTGGCAGGACCACAAAGTGAAAATAAAGAAAAAGCGCCTAAAAAAAAGAAAGTTGATCCAGCCACCATATCTAAGGACTGATAGATATTCAATTTTTATTCACTAAAAACACTTTAAGCACAGTAGCAGCATGTGCTGGACAGCATTAGTCACAAAATGGTTTTACTTCTTGCCATGAATTGCTCTTTAAACACACACGATGAGCCAAAAAATAATCATAGTTCTTCGAATCAACTTTTAAAAAAAAATAAAATAAAAAAATAATTCAATTAAAAATCCATGTCTGTCATCTTTGTGACCAGAGGTAGATGAGGTCTGCAAATATGCATTGTTCTCGATAGCCTGTTTTGTAAATCAGTAATGTATTATTCATTAGTAATAAAATTACCTAGACATCCATATCCTTCATTGTGCACAGGTAAACATTTCAACTTTTCTTGGCCTTAAGCCTTTCTTTCTTCACTTCCTTATTCTATCCATAATTGCAAGCCACACAATGCAGTTCATGCAGGATCATGGTAATGGCACCTAAAAGTAAACAGTAGAAAATATAAACCAGACTATATTCTTTTGTGGCTCGGTATTCTTTATTTTAGTGGTTCACAATCTGTTTTTTGGCTCTGAAATTCTATTACCAGTAATATGAATTCCCAAACACCCCTACTGTGTATATATGAAAGAAATCCTATAATTTCAGTGTGTAAAATATTTTCATGTACATCAAAATTCTACACAAATAAATATATAATAAAATATAATAACATTTAAATGGAGATAATAAAATTCAGAAAATGACTTTGTTGAAAGCAAAACAATCTTCAAATTAACAAAAAAGAACTATTAAAAAATTACTAGATCAATGGTAAAGCCCTATTGCTGCAGGTTCAGGGAGAGACAATGTTCTGTATTGGGTGTCGGGGGGGGGGGGGGGGGGGGTCGCTGGTACTGAATGTCTGCTGAAAATTGAATGTTTTCTCTTTTTTTTATATGTCGAAATTAAAGTGTATCTTCACCTTTGTGTATCTTCACCACCACCACCACCACCATATGTTTATGTGCAGAGCTTTTTTTCTCAGAGAATAGGTGCAGGTACTTCCCCTTCTGAGTCACCCCTCTTCTCTGAACCCCTACCCACGCCTGAGCACCGTCCCTTAGTTCCACCCCCTACCCACCTCCCAGTATCACCCTTTTTGGAAAATGCACGTAATTTGTATGCAATTTGTTAATGATAACAAGTGTAGCAATAACTCTCTGTGGAGCTGCTGGTTTAAGCGGGCTGTTACCGTCACCTTTTTTACCTCTATTTCACCAGAACCGGGTCTAGGGTCCCGTTGAGTTTACCATAAACAATGTAGGCACCGGACACTTGTGTATCTTTTCCAATACTTTAATAAACATAAAATTGAAGGAAGCAGCAGGAAAGAGGCAGAAGGAAAGTTGCAGGGAAGCTCAAATACCTTTTCTTAATGTTCTTTGTGTAGCATTAGGGATTGAAAACTTGTAGCTGAATATATTCTCTCTGTAGGGTTGAATCTTTGCCCGCCTGGATAGGTTTCTCTCACCAACCTAGCAGCCAGTACGCAGCACGAACAAAAGTCTCTGCCACAGACTTGATTGGAACAAAACCCGTACGATCCTCTGCCACAGGATTTATTGGTTTACGATGAACAACGGACACAGCACTAGGACCTTTAAGCCAGCAGTACTATGCGGTAGGATTACTTTAGGATACGTCCTCCAACTGAGTCACCAGGCCCCTCTCCAGACCAGCACTCTGCATGATCCTTCCATGACGGGTCCTCCCCTGGGATCTCCTCAGTTGTCCAGCTTCTTCACTTAGGATAGACAGCCTCTGCCGCTGTGGTAGGCCCCTGTCAAGCCTCTGGGCCCACCCGCATGCCGCAGCGTCGTGGGCCTCCCGATCGGAGGGCCACGAGGTAGTACTCTTAGCGCATACCTGTCGGCCAGGAGGGCCAGCAGGTGGATGGAAAAAAACCCCCGAAACATGGCGTCTGTCCCATAAATACCCTCTCCCAGAATGCAACTCGGAGGACCACCTCCACCGAGTTATCTCCGGGACAGAGGAGCACTTATACACTTTAACGTGTTGCCTTTCCAACACTGGCCCATAGTAACAACGACACCCACAGGCGCAGTGCGAAATTACATGCAACTCAGCCGAGCTGGAACAGAGGCAAATCTGACTATGTATAAACAGATAACCCACTAAATTTACCTATCAGCAGTAGATTAAAAATCTACCAGGGCTACAAAAGGAAAGCAGTAAAATATTAGATTCTCTGAAGCCAGCAGCAATAGACCACACAAGCAATAGATCCCCCCAAGCAACAACAGATCTTCCTCAGCTACAATACCTCCCCCTAGCAACAATGAACCCACCTAGAAACAATAGATCTCCCAGCAGCCAGCATCAATAGACTCCTCCCTCAATAGTAGATCCCTCCCAGCAACAATGGTACCTCTACAACAACAGATCTCCTCCGGATAAAATAGATAACCCAGCAGCCAGCAACAATAGACCCTCCAGCACACCCCAGCACCCCTTGCTATTGCATACATTTAGTGCCAGAGGTGCCGGAACTGCGTTCCCGCTGAAAAAAAGCCCTGTTTATGTGTTTCCATTCACACATCATACCTAAAAATAATTAAATTTCAATGTTTTATGTTTATGTTATGTTTATTGATTCAGTGTTATACAGAAATACAACAAGGTAAACGTGGTAAATAGGGTTAGCAGGCTCATATATCACTTTGGTTCATCATGCAGAAAACAGAGATATGCATATGTTCAACACGACATTATAACAATAAAAGAAACAAACCATATAGGTGGGCTGAAGAGTAAAGCCAAAACAAAGGAGGAGGAGAGGTGGGGTCGGGGGGGTATAGGTCTGCACAGTGCATATGAGTTACAATAGTCTTACAGTTGCAATGATCAACAATTAATATAGCAGTTTTACCATGCCAACCAGGGTTCCCATGTGTGGATAAGTTTAAGGTGAGCACAGCTGTCTACCACTAGGATAGTTTCAAAGATGTAGTGTATCTTGTACCTGTTTAATTACGTTTAGAATCGGGTGTGTCAAAGGGTTTTTCCAGTATTTTGTGATGTTATGGCTGGCTGCGAGTAGTATGTGTATTGTTATTTTGTGGAAATTGTAGGTAAAATTGTCAGTGTTTAGATTCAGGTGATTAGGTAGTATATTTTCGACCATTAGGTGGTCAATAGTGGGCATTCCCACAGAATATGGAGAAGTGAGCCAGTGGCACCGCAGTTTCACCAGCATCTTGGGGAGGCGTTGTGGTCAAAAGTGGCAATTTTGAGGGGAGTTAGGTATCTGCTTTGGGTTATGTTTTGAGTTAATTCACAGAGAGCAAAGCAGTTAGTAGCTTTGTAAATAGAGCGTAGTGCTAGTGCCCATTGGTGGGCAGTGAAGTTTTGTGTTAGATCATATTCCCAGAGACTAAATTAATTGAAGTGTTGAAATAGCGTTTCTTCATGGAGCAGGTTATAGAATAGTGAAATTCTCTTTGTGGAAATAGTGCTTGGTGAGTAATATCTCAACACTATATCAGGGATGGGAGTCAGGAGGTCAGGATTGTGATTTATACAATGGACTATTTGGAGGTACTGGTAGTGAAATAAACTGGCCAGTTTTAAGTCTATTTGTAGCTGTGTGAACAATTTTATGTGGTTGCGTATTATGATGTCATTAAGTAGGCCATGGGTATCCTTGGGCCATGAGCTAAGGGTTAGGTTGGGGTTCATATGTTGAATGATAGTGATGGGGAGCTTCATGGGAGTACTAGGCGTATCTTGCCAAGGCATGGAGGTGAATTTTTTCCAGGTCTTGACTGAAGCTATGATGGTGGGGGAGAGGTGTTTGGGGAGTGGAGCTTTTGGGGGGGAGGCTATAAAGCCAAAGTTTTAGATTCCTATTAGGTGTGGATTGGTGTTCTAAGTTGTACCAGAGGGATTGGGCTTCTGGCAGAAACTATTCTCTAAGTTGAGCAAGAATAGCAGAGTGATGATAGTCTGAGATGTCTACTAGGCCTGATACCAACTAACCTGTGTTTAATTAGCCAAACCTGTGCGACACAGGGTTTTTACCTTGCCAAATAAATTTACCTAATAGGGCTTGTAGATAGTTTAGATAGGAGTGGGGGATAGGGATAGAGAGGGAATGGAACATGTATAAGAGTTGAGAGAGAGTATTAATTTTATACGCCGCTAACCTGCCAGCCCAGGAGAATTTGTGTTTGGATATTTGTGTAAGGGAATCAGTATATTTCTGTTTGAAAGGGGAGAAGTTGGTTTAAATAAATTGTCTGGGTTTTTAGTCAGGGTGATGCCTAAGTATGTAATGCTTGATTCCGACCACTGGAATGGGAATTGTAGGGCTAGAAGATTTTTGGTGACACTGTCTATACCTAGGTTTGGGGATTTTGAGGCGATCACTCTATAATATGACACTTCACTAAATTTGTTTAAAAGATCTTGAACTGTAGCTAGGGAGGAATGGGGATTTGTCAACATCAGGATGACATAATCGGCGAAAAGGGTACTTTTGTGTGCCTTGCCGCCCGCGTTAAATCCCATAATCTGGTTGGAGGCTCTAATGTGTTCTGCCAGGGGTTCCATGGCTAAGTTGAAGATAAGGATAGAGGGATAGAGGACAACTCTGTCCCAGAGATTTTAGCACAACCCTGTCCCAGAGATTTTAGCCAGGTGCATTATGTTAATCAGTCGCCTGGTGGCATCAGAAGACTGATGACCCCTAACGAACCCCGCCTGGTCTTGGTCTACTAGAGAAGGGATAATGGTCATTAGTCTGGAGTCTAGAATTTTTGCATACAGTTTTAAGACTGCATTGAGCAGGGAAATCGGTCTGAAGTTTTGTGGCGTTGTTGGATCGTGAAGGGGTGTTAAGTTTACCTAGTTGGTTGTTGGAGCTGGTCGGGAGGTTAATCTGGGCAAGAAAATCTTGGATGCTATTAGGGGATGGTTGAGGGGTTGTGGGATCATTTTTGAGATTGTATAGGGACTCGTGGTTAGTGCTAAATGCATTAGCTATCTCTTGGGGATTGAGGATCTAGACCTTAGAGATGGGATGATAGATAAATGGTATCTTAGTTTTAATGCAGAGACTGCGTAGGCATAGCGCCATGCGTTTGCCTGCTTTGTTGCTGGTGGAATAAGATATGGCTTTAAGTCTACGTTATGTTTTTTTCAAAGGTTTCAAGTAGGAGAGATCTAAGTTCTTGTCTTAGGGCAAGGAGTTTTAAATTGAGGGAGTGAGAAGGTGTTATTTTGTTAAGGGATTCAGTAGACTCTACCTGCGATAAGACCTCATCAATCCGCTGAGTCCTCCTCTTTTTTGCATGAGACCCCATTTTAGTCAATACCCCCCCGATGAACGCTTTATGAGCCATCCACAAAGTTGTGGTTCTGTCCACAGAGCCAACATTGTTCAAAATGTATTCGTCTATCTGGAATTGGAGGTCTTTTGCGTAAAGATGGAATTTCATGAGAAATGAGTTAGCCCTCCATAGTTTGGTGGTTGAGGGCATTGCCGTAGAGTCGATTATTAGGCAAACTGGGGCATGATCCGACCAAGTTATTTGTTCTATAGTTGAGTTCGAGATTCGTTGGAGGAGCCACTTGTTACTCAGAAAGAAGTCAATCCATGAGTATGAGTGATATGCTGCGGATTGGAAAGTGAAGTCTTTCTCGGAAGTGTGATGGCATCTCCACACATCGTATAAATAAATCATTTTGCTTTGATAAAACGTTGCATCAGTGAGGCGTGCCTTGGGCTTCTGTTTGATATGTCAAGATGGTAGTCAGGAGTAATGTTCCCCACAGAGATATAGTGAGCTTTTCTGGGCTTTCCTAACTTTCCTCAGCAGTTTATTTAGAATGAGATTTGCTGGGAGTTTGGGGCATAAAGACAGACCAGAGTGAACAGAGCAGAGTTTAGTGTACATATCCGCCTTCAGGATCAGTGATTAGTTCCAGGAGTTGAAAGTCTACGAAATTTTTAACGGCAATCAAGGCTCCACATTTTTTTCTAAGCTACAAGCCATGAATATGTGAAGGAAAAGTTTATGTTGGAACAAAGGAGTAGCAGACTTTTTGAAATGTGTCTCTTGGGCGCAAACTATGTCGCTGTCTAACTTCAGGGCAGTGTGCCAAAGGGAGGCTCTTTTGGCTGGATGATCCATAAAGGCCAGATTTGTGGAGTGCATGACTAATAGTTGTCCTGTGGACAGATTCTCCCACCTGAGCTGTGGATCTCTGCAGCTCCTCCAGAGTTACCATGGGCCTCTTTCTCTGATTAATGCTCTCCTTTCCTGGCCTATCAGTTTAGGTGGATGGCCATGTCTTGGTAGGTTTGCAGTTGTGCCATACTCTTTCTATTTTTGGATGATGAATTGAACAGTGCTTCTCCACAACTTCATCCCTGACCCTGACTATTTATACTGAGATTAAATTACACACAAGTGAAAACCATTTATCATTTTCCTTCCACTTCCCAATTATGTGCCACTTTGTGTTGGTCTATCACATAAAATCCCCATAAAATACGTTTACATTTTTGGTTGTAACATGACAAAATGTGGAAAATGTCAAGGGGTATGAATACTTTTTCAAGGCACTGTAGATGGCTGTTGACACTGAAGAAGGAACGTAGGAAGATTGCTAGGAGTTTCATTCATCATCTTCTAGGAGGTGAAACTGCACATTGACTGTATGGTAGAATGCAAACTAGAAAGAAAGGGAGCAGGTGATCAAAATGCAAAGCAAATAAACAAAAGAAAAACTGAGCAGCTAAAGTTGTAGGAATGAAACTGCATATCATGAATTAGGGGAAAAATCTTAAACAGGTTTAGCACTGGAGCTGCGGAGCATCCAGAGGGGAGGAATGTTGCTGCTTTTTTAGGACATAGGAGACCCGTTAGAATTTGTGATGAAAGTTGCAGTTTGCTTATGCCAGAGGAGAAGGGACTGGACCCTGGACCTTCTGGGAGTTGGAGGAAGGCTGGGGGTCAGGAATTATTTCCCATTCTCTAAGTAAGGCAAGGCCAGACTCAAGCGAGGTGATGGTGAAAGATCTACCATTTCTGTCGATAGTCAGCTTAGTAGGGTGGCCCCATTTGTACCCGATGTTATGGTTTCGTAAGGCCTTGGTTATGGTATTACGTTGGGGCCTGATGTCCATGGTGAACTTGGACAGGTCTGAAAATATTTGGATATTTAAGTAGGGGTCTGGAAGTTTCCCCAGAGTTCTGGACTTCCTCAAGATTTGGTCTTTGGTCGAGTAAAAATGCACTCTCATGAGCATGTCCCTAGGGACCATGTCCGGCAAGAATGGGGGTTTTGGGATACGATGAATGCAGTCCATGGATAGTTCAATAGGCTGGATATCAGGGCAGAGGGCACAAAACAGATCAGTGGCATACTAATTTAGCTCTGAAGGTTGCACTGTTTCGGGAATTCCTCTTAGTTTTCAGTTATTGCGTTTGGAGCGATCCTCCAGATCTGTGATTTTCGCACTCAGCCATTGTCTTTCCTTAATAACGTCTTCATTGGCATCTACTAGGTTATTAACTGTAGTAGTTATATTGCTAACAGTGTTTTCAACTGAGTTTACTCGCTCCCCTAGGGAAGAAATCTCTGCAGAGAATTTTTGGGTAAGAGAGGTGAAGTCAGCATGCAGGAATTTCTGCAGGACACAAGCATATCTTTGAGTAGTGTGTCCATGACAGTCTGGTTGCTGGTAGGGAAGGAGGCAATGGAGGTGCACAGAGTATTATGTGGGATGGAGGAGATTTCACCCTGGACTCACCAGACCACTGGTCAGGTTGCAGTCCATATTCATCCTTGCTTTATCTGGACTGGCACAAGGAGGGCTTGCTGAAGGAGAGGTCAGGTGGGGCGATGCAGCCCCAGGAGTCATCTGAGCAGGCGTTAGCTCATCCGGGAAGTCAGTGTAGTGACCGGAGCTTCTGCTAGTGGCGGTGGGGGCCGAGGAGCCGGCACCATCTTTGCCGCCACCACATGAGGACTGGAGAAAGAACTCAGTTAATTTTTGCAGGCATTGCTCTTCTATAAGTTTCCTCTTCATCCTCGGGTGGAAGGGCAGTATGTAGCCTGTAGATTGTGGCTGTTTTGGCCGTTGTGTTCGGGTCTCGAATGCTGTTATCTCCCCCTCGCTGCTCCAGAGCTCCTGTTTTAAGCGGCCATCTGCAGCACACGCAAGCCATGCCCCTAAAAATAATTTAAATAATGTTTCTTACCTTTCAAATATGAGACAGTAAGATTGGTATAATGCTAACAAATAGAGGAGATCATTTAGGGTCAAATTTGTTTAAAAGTGCATTCATATAAAATGTACCACCCAAGACTTGAGATCTTCAACCCTTAGTTTGTCAAGCAGCATGCACATCTGGTTTACAACAACAACTGGGTTAAGTTATGGAATACATAACTCCCCAGTCCCCCTCTTACCACTATATAAAAGGAGAGAAAGCCAGATAGAATTTTTCAGCAAATAAAAAGCAAGCAAAAAAAAACAGCAAGTTTAAATATTTTTGCTATGTGAATGGTAACATGTTACAAATATAAAGTAGTGTTATCTCATTTGCCTGCAAAAGTAGAAATTCACTTTAACAGTTAACCCCATAATTTGGACAGCATTAGATTTGGCCCAAATCTCATAAAATAAGATGCCCGAAATTGCTTGTTTTCCCAAAAGGCTGATGGGAGCCATGTGCTTTTGCTGCTACTGAAACAACCTTAAAGGGGTTGTAAACCCTCGTGTTTTTTCACCTGGGGTCTCTCGGCAGCTCTTGGATGCATTAAGAAGAGGATGTTCGGGGCCACTCTATGTTTGTTGTTTAAAAAAAGCAAAAAAAAAAAAAAAAAAACGAGCCTTTACAATCACTTTAAATGAATGACAGTGCAGCCAGTTTCCACCCTTCTTAGTATCCCTAGTACAATATTTGATTAAACGGCTTAGGCTTCTTCTACCTTATATGTGTTCTTGCTGTTGTTTGAGCACATTATGCTTAGCTTCCACTGCCACCAGGTTCCACCCTTCTATCTTAGTATCCCAGGTGAAAATTTTGAAATGAGTGACTCGTGCTGTTTGTACTTCATTTTCCTAGTTACCCTGCTGTCCCAAAGCTCTTGTCACCTGCTAGACCCAAACTCTTAATAGTGTCCTACCATCTCTGGTACAATTTTTTCAATCAGTGGCTTACAGTACACTTGTGTATCTATGTCTATTGCTCTAGTTTCTATACCACCCCAAGATTACTGTCAAGACTCTGTCACGCATACCCCTAGCGCAGGTGGTCAGACACTATAGTTGGCTACTGTGTTCTTTGCGTATAGCATCTCCCTTTCCCATAAGGCAAGCAGGCCTACCGGTACTCGGTTGCCCCTGGGACTTATACACACTACTATAGTGCCTGGCTACCACACCAGGGAAGGCACGAACTGAGCAAAGAAAATAGGTACTTGCAGTTGGCAGGCAGACAGAGTAGTTCAATGAAAGTCCATGTAAAAGGCCGGCAGAGTTCAGAGAATAGTCGATATCTGATCCGAGGTCATACAATACATAGGGAAATCCAATCTAGCAGAGCAAGGCAGATAAACAATTAGCTAGATCAGGTATTACACATGTTAGCACAAGCATGACACTACATGCTTGGCTGGCTTACTGTATATCAGGTTTGGTCTCCACCCAGAGTCTGGCCACAATTAATCACCTTACAGGTGGACAGACAGACAAGGGAATGTAATAGCCAAAACCAAGATGCTGGAACCAGCAGCTATGAAGGAGCAGGCGCGCACACGCTACTGACAGTTTCCTTGCCACCCTAAATCTATTATTTTGGATCCTTGTGTTTTTGCAGTTTTCTTGTCCTTCTAGCATCTCTCTTCAGGACATGCAGGCCTAGAGCATAGATCACCTGATTATGAGCACTTCATGACTGGTACCTTCTTTGGGGCAAATAATCATAATGGCATTGATATACTTTATGTTCCTAGCGGCCAAAATCGATATCGTGACCGCATGGAAAAGCCCTGTTATAGACACAGTATTAATAAAACGTAAACTCACATGGATTATGCTAAATAAAAAAATTGTGAATGTCCTGTGAGACAAACAATCCCTTTTCGATAAAATATGGCCTCCCTGGCTTGCTTACTTATAGGTTCCTGATGTACGGAGTTGACTCCACGGACGATTGATGGAGGATCCAGGATGGTCCACCCTTTCTTCTTTTCCTCTCTCTAACTTTTCTCTCGTTCTTGCCAATCTTGACACCAAGCTTCTACATCCTTTTATTTATTTTCCTACTTAGATATTCCTGTGCAAATTTGTGGAAGTTAGGTTCCCCAAAAGGGACAGTTATGATGTCCGATAGTGGGAAGTGCCTTAGATATTGTACAGGTTCTATCACCACCTAGATCAGTTTACAGTGGTTATGTCATGTACCTGATAGGAGATGGAGTTGATGAGGTAGGCCTCTCTTATATCTCCTGCCCTTGCCCCACTAAAGATGAGACAGAGGGAGCCGAGGGACAAGAGGGACATGAGTGCCTGATGTTGATTGCAGAACCTGTAGCAGGGAATGTGACTCCAAGGAGACCGTAGAACCAGAGAAGCAGGAACAGCGGTATTGTTTGAAGGACTGGTCCAGGTTAAAAGGGCACTCCGCTCATGTTGATGGTTCTGGACTGGCAGCTTGTCAAGAGTCTGGAGGCTGGAGCATACAGCGGTGTGCAGAGCTGGTGCAGCAGACAGCTGGGCAAGCACTCGAAGGTTAACGGAAGCCAGGATCAAAGGCAGAAGCAGAATCTCAGGAATAGCTGGGGTCATCAACAGTCAGGCAGTGGGGTCCCCAGTCATTAGCAGAGCCAGAGTCAGGAACGAAGCTGGGTCAAAGGTAAACAGCAGGACAGAAGCAGGATCCAAAACCAAGGTCAAGGAACACACCAGGTCAGCAACAGGGGACAGGTTATGTTTAAGTGATGTTTTGATCTCATGGTCCTTGTGTTTTGTATAAATATGATTCGCTAGGTGGTCAGTTAGATGGCTGCTTCTTGAAGTTCATGATGTTCATGATGCACTTTATACGCAGTTTATAGTCAGTTGTTGTCCTTCCTTTCTCTAAAAGCTTATGTAACTCCATGGGGCCTCATGGATGACCTAACCGGACTGTTAGGGTCTTCTTCCGTTCCTTCTCTCCCTCGTATTTGTGTGCCATTTTTTTCTTACATGAACGGAGTACGTGAAGATTGTTCGCTGCTCCGCTAAGTGATCTTTTCATTTTGTTCTTTTCAAAATAACTAATAAAAATGATTGAAACAGAAAATAAGCATAATGGAACTGGTGACAATTCAATGTTATGTGCACCTAAAGGGAAACATGTATGTTTCTACTAGAGTTTAATACTATTTTAATTCTTCCACCTGCTCGTGTCTTTTATGGCTACGGTGTTCCCATTGATGATTTTATTTACAAAAACTAAAGAAAGCCAAATAAGAACAAAAGTTGAGTTACTGCCAATAGTGACCACCTTTTTCCCCATGGATTAGTAAATAAAACCTAATTATTTGCTTTGGGTAACAACTCCAGTTATGTCCCAGTTCTTTTCAGTTGGGCTATAAAAAGACCCTTATGTTTGTTATGCATGTGGAGCAATAGGGAAACAAAGGTGAAGATAACCATAAAATGTAGTGATTTACAGAATGACCTTCTTAGAACAGTGATCACATATGACTTTCATCATATATTAAAATTATCACAATTTTTTGTCTTTATTTGGGTCAGGAGGTAGGCAAATGCCCCTTTGGACAGCTGAGCCAGAACTAAAGCGACCCAAAACCATTGTCATTGGTTTATAGCAAAGATACATCCTAGCCATAAAGCATATCCATTTTGCATACTGTGACTTATAGCTTGTTCATTTTCTTTGGCACATAGAAACTACAGATTTTATAGATTAGGGCTGACAACAACTGTTTAAAAAAAAAAAAACAACAAAAAAAACCCTATGATTACAAATCTTATCGAATTAGAAAACAAAATAATGAGGGTGTCATATTAAAAACAAAATATTTTGATATGCTGTATGCTGAGTTTTGAACTCAGCATCAGGTGTGGCCAGTGTATATTGCACAATCAGGCATTATAACAAAGACATACCATTTGAATTACATCTGCCAAACAGATATTTAGGAAGGCCATGCAACTGTTTGATGAAATCATCAATATTACTATGGTTACAATACATTCCCGGAGATTGTACTGTGTGTACAGAAAGAGTGGAAACATGCTTGGCACACATTCTTAAAAGATCAGATAAGAAATTAACAACAAAGATCTTTTTATCGCTACATGTTTTGCAGTTCACACAAGATAAAAAGTGCTGAAAAAATGGAAGTTACAGCAGAAGTTAATTGAAGAGGTGATAGTATATGTCAAGTGAACACCAAACAGAAAATAACCTTAATTATATGGCATTTGTAATCAGCTGGTTCAGAGCAACAGAGAAATAACCTCAGTAACACAAATCAAAACATTTCCAAATAAACTTGAATCATTATTAAAGGTGGAACAAAAATAAATTTACTGTGTACCTTTCTCATCAGACTCCCCCTTACATTGGAGTCCACATCACAGTCCCCCTTACATCAGGGTCACCCTTTATTAGTGTTCCCATTATAGTCCCCCACTTACATCAGAGTCTCCACTTACATGAGTGTCCCCATCAGAATGCCCCTTACACGAGTGTCCCCATCAGAGTCTCTCCTTACATGCGTGTCCCCATCAGAGTCTCCCCTTACACGAGTGTCCCCATCAGAGTGCCCCTTATATGAGTGTCGCCATTAGAGTCTCCCCTTACATGAGTGTCCCCATCAGAGTGCCCCTTACATGAGTGTCCCCATCAGAATGCCCCTTACATGAGTGTCGCCATCAGACTGCCCCTTACACGAGTGTCGCCATCAGAGTCTCCCCTTACATGAGTGTCCCCATCAGAGTGCCCCTTACATGAGTGTCCCCATCAGAATGCCCCTTACATGAGTGTCGCCATCAGACTGCCCCTTACACGAGTGTCGCCATCAGAGTCTCCCCTTACATGAGTGTCCCCATCAGAGTGCCCCTTACATGAGTGTCGCCATCTGAGTCTCCCCTTACATGAGTGTCACCATCAGAGTCTCCCCTTACATGAGTGTCCCCATCAGAGTCTCCCCTTACATGAGTGTCCCCATCAGAGTCTCCCCTTTCATGAGTGTCCCCATCAGAGTCTACCCTTAATTGAGTATGCCCATCAGAGTTCCCCTTACATGAGTGTCCCCATCAGAGCGCCCCTTACATGAGTGTCCCCATTAGAGTGCCAATTACATGAGTGTCCCCATCAGAGTGCCCCTTACATGAGTGTCCCCATCAGAGTGCACCTTACATGAGTGTCCCGATCAGAGTGCCAATTACATGAGTGTCCCCATCAGAGTGCCCCTTATATGAGTGTCCCCATCAGAGTGCCCCTTACATGAGTGTCCCCATTAGAGTCTCCCCTTACATGAGTGTCCCAATCAGAGTGCCCCTTACATGAGTGTCCCCATCAGAGTGCCCCTTACATGTGTGTCCCCCTGACTCGTTATTGGGGTACAATAAATTCTTGTGGTGGGCTACATGTGACCCGCAGACCATAGTTTGTAGACCCCTGATTTCAAGAAGTAAGAATTTGTTGTTTATTTTAAAACTTTAAAATGTTTGAAGAATAGGAGCTTAATTAGAATACCAAATGTTTACCTGAAGCTGACAAATAGATTTTTAGCATCCATTTACTTTCAGTCATGCTATAACTGTTCTCCTCTTCTTTGCTTGTTCTGTTCTTTCCCCATTATGTTTCCTCTAGGCGTCACTCTTTCCTTAAGACAGAACTCCAGAAATTACAGCCCCTTTAACAATCCACTGGTTTATAAGTGGTTAAGTCCAACAAGGTGGCATAAACTTTTCTATATTTATTTACTATCTAAATTTTTCCTGAACTCCGGGAGTATAGCTATCGCTATACTCCCAGCACTATGAGAGGACCTTCCCCTCTGCTGTCCACTCACAGAATAGCTTTTATTTAGTAAATGGGTTTACAAAACACAAAGTGTTCTGGAATTGGGCAAGAGAAGAGAAGGGGCCAGCAAAGCAGCTGCAAATGACATTGCAGCTGCAGGATCGGAGACTCGAAGGTCAAATGAGTACCAGAAATATGGCGATAGCTGTACTCTTGAAGGTCTGGTGTCAGAGCATTGAAAGTATAGCAATAGTTGTACTTTTAAAGGACCAGTTTTGGAGCACCAGAAGTATAGCGATAGCTATAGTTCTGAAAATCCAGTGCCAGAGTACCAGAAGTATATTGATAGCTGTACTCCTTAAGGTCCAGTGTTGGAACCCCGGAAGTATAACAAAAGCTGTACTCCTGAAGGTCCACTGTTATAGCCACTTTGTTTACACCAAATACCTTTGCAACCCAGATATTACCTTGTAAAAGTAGCAGTGACATCATTACTGTGCTATACATAGCCTGTGCAGAAGCAGAGCTGTGTGAGGGGCTCAGCAGGCTCCAACCAATATAGGCTTTCTGCAGAAAACTGCAGAGGGAGCAGAAATAAGACCAGTCACCCTTCACAAGGTGTGAGAGGAGCAGTGACAGGTCTTTATTATAGGAAGCTCCTTTCACACTGAATTACTGCACAGATCTGGAAAAAAATACACAAAAAAAATACACAAAGAACAAAGAACACCAAGATTCAAGTATGCATACACCTATACACATGATCAATATATTTAGACAATATTTGCTTATCCTGGAGTTCAGCTTTAAACCCTTTTAAGCCGGCACATTTATAAATGTGCTGCAGTATCTGGAATTCTTCTTTAATGTAGATTGTATGTTTTAGAATCTTTTTATTAGTTGTCATATTATGAAACTCACATTTAGTGTCCTTCTATGCTTCTTTAGCTATCTTTTTCTTTTATGTCAGGGTCCCCATCAGAGCCACCTTACATCAGTGTTCACCTTATAGTCCCCACTAACATCAGAGTCTCCACTTACATGAGTGTCCCCATCCGAGTGCCCCTATTTTGTGTGATCTTGAACCGAAAATAGTTTGTGAATCATACACCGATCAGCCATAACATTATGACCACCCACCTAATATTGAGTATGGCCCCATTTTGCTAAAACAGACTTGACCCATTGAGACATGGACACCAAAGTAACATCCGTATGAATGGCAGGACCCAACATTTCCCAACAGAACATTGCCCAAAGTAACTCACTGCCTCTTCCGACTTACCTTCTTATACCGCATCCTGGTGTCATCTGTTCCCCAGGAGTGATGCACACGCACCTGGTCATACACGTGATGTAAGAGAAAACGTGATTCATCAGACCAGGCCACCTTTTTCCATTGCTCTGTAGTCCAGTTCTGATGTTCATGTGACCATTGTAGAAGCTTTTGGCTGTGGACATGGGTCACCAGGAGCTTTACAGCCCCATACACATCAAACTGCGATGCCCATATTTTTTCTGCTTTCACCACATCAACTTCATGAACAACATGTTCACTTGCTGCCTAATATATCCCACCAATTTTCAGATGCCATTGTAACGAGATAATTCCCTTTAGCTGTCAGTGGTCATAATGTTATGGTGATCGGTGTATCTAAAAAACAGTTAATGTTGGTGTTTAGTGTATTAAAAATTTAGCATTATGATGAAATTGTACTTTTATCTTAGGTCATGTCATTTTAAAGTATGTCTTGCTCGAATCATTTTGGCTGTAAAGGAGAAGAAAATGTTATGTCAGACTTAGTCATCATGCTACGGAAAACCTCAGCCAGAGATTCTAACATAATAATTAGACCTGGCTGAGGCTAGCCCACTCATGCAAGGATATGAACTCAGTCTGTCCAAACTGTAAATGCTGGCAGAAATGCGGAAATAAGTATAAATGGACAAAATGCATAATGGCAATCATATGCATACATTTTCTCCTTGGCACTTACTAGAATTTTCCATCCGTTATAAACCGTTTTTCTTAAAATAATTATAGTGGTATTCCTTGTTCTTCAGCCTGTGTGCTTATGTTGAGAATTTACTGTAAATATGGAAAACAAAAATAAAATTGCCAGGATAGCTAGCAACATTGATAAAAAGGATCATAATGTCAATTGTCTGCCCTTAACCATTTACCGACCACCGCACGACTATATACGTCCTGACTTTGAAGAGGGATATCTCGGTAATGGCAGCAGCTGCTGCCACAACCGAGGTATCCATCTCTTCAGGCGGAGGTTCGGTTAACGATAATGGTGGTCTCTGAGGCGGATTCGCCGCAAGATCACCGTTATCAGAGGCGGGAAAGGGCCCCCCTCCCGCCGCTCTCCCGCCCCCTCTGCCGCTTACTGGAGCAGTCGGTAGCGACTGAGGCAATCGGGACCTGTTCGTGGCTGAGTATGGAGACGAGTGAGGCTAAGATGGCCCCCACCCGTCTCCATACCATAGCAGGGTGGAAGCAGCGTCAAAACGTCACTTCCGCCCATACGTCTTAAAGGCAATTTTTTTTTTAATTGCATTTTAGTGTAAATATGAGATCTGAGGTCTTTTTGACCCCAGATCGCATACTTAAGAGGACCTGTCGTGCTTTTTTCTATTACAAAGGATGTTTACTTTCCTTGTAATAGGAATAAAAGTGACCCAAACTTTTTTTAAAAACAGTGTAAAAATAAATAAAATAAAATAAAATAAATAAGAAAAAAATATATATTTTTAAAGCGCCCTGTCCGGATGAGCTCACGCGCAGAAGCGAACGCATACATGAGTAGCGCCCGCATATGAATGCGGTGGTCAAACCACACATGTGAGGTATTGCCGCAGTTGTTAGAGCGAGAGCAATACTTCTAGCCCTAGACCTCCTCTGTAACTCAAAACATGCAACCTGTAGAATTTTTCAAAACGTTTGACGCCATTCCACGATCGGGCAATTTTGAAGCGTGACATGTTTGGAATCAATTTACTCGGTGTAACATTATCTTTCACAATATAAAAAAAAAATTGGGCTAACTTTACTGTTGTCTTAATTTTTTATTCAAAGAAGTGATTTTTTTCCAAAAAAGTGCACTTGTAAGACTGCTGCGCAAATACGGTGTGACAAAAAGTATTGCAATGACCGCCATTTTATTCTCTAGGGTGTTAGAAAAAAAATGTATAATGTTTGGGGGTTCTAAGTAATTTTGTACCAAAAAAATGTGTTTTTGTAAACACAGAGTCTGAAAAAGAGGTCCGGTCTTAAAGTGGTTAAGCCTTAGTAGTGCCTTTCCAACATAGCTGTTTACAAATCATGACCATGTCATTTCAGGAATGACAGATTTGATAATGATTGCAATCAGTAACAGTGTTTTTCTGTTTCTGTTTGCTACAGCTTGGAAAGTGGGAATTAAGCAATACATCAGTCCTGTGATAAAAGAAAAACATGATGTTAAGACTGCTAGTTTAGGGGTAATGGCTATGGTCCAGCAAATTCCTTGCCAATGAGAACTTGAAGCTTGTTCTAAGTACATCATCCCAAAACCTAAAATAGGAGTTTCTACATTTTTCTGTATTTTCCTAAGAATTGGGTGATGTAGCTAGACACCACCATATATCCTCTGCCTGTCTATGAGATTTACTAACATCTTGGAGAAAAAAAAGGTATAGCTGAGTAAAGAGGTATACGACAAGTACAACACACAAGCCATTTTTTAAAAGTGACTTCATAAAACCATACCTTATCTATTGTAGGCCACAGACTGACCCCTCAAACGCTACAAGACTCAGTAGTTACTTTAAAAGATACCCGTTCAAAAAGACTATGGAGGCTGTTATTGCTGACCTTTCCTTCTGAATATGCCCTCCTTCTAAAAATGATTGGCTTTCATGCTAATCCAATTGCATTTTCTAAAGTACAGAACAGTAACAATTATGCAGATTAGTTCTAACTTCTCTCTAACTTTCCGCTCTGCTATGCTTGTTTCACGTTGGTGACATAGAAAGTACTAAAGCCAGAAACAACCAGGCAACAATTTTTTTTTAAGATGCGAAGAGAGAAGATAAAAGGAAGGTGCCTCTATGTGCAGAACACAAAGACTTTATTAGCCAAAGGGTTAAAAACACTTTCTAAATGGTTTTGGTAAAAAGGCTCATTATATGGAGGAGTCCAGCAATGGTGGAAGTCCTGGGATGGTCAGGTCTGCAGCGGGGTGTTGTGTATCCCAGCCCTCCAGCAGAGGGAATCCGCGTGACAAGAGACCAGTGAGTAAACTGCTGTGCTGTTGTGGACCAGCATGGAATGCTGCCCACTCAGCCTCTTCGCAGCTGCCCATTAAGTTCACAGCATGGCTGGGGGGGCAGAGACTAAAGGTCAGCTGACTGGTGAGGAATGTGAAGTGGGAGGGGCTGGAGGAGACCCTATCCCCTGATTTCAGCATAGGTGTCACTGCTGGGAGACACAGTGAGTAACACTACCTGTGATTATAGTTGCCATTAAAAGTCCCCACTACAGTTCTCAGATCAGCAGATGACCTTGATCAAGAGCTCCTTAGCTGATCAGAACTCCCCCCAGCACTGCCACTGATCCCATTCCCCCCCACCATCACTGCCACTCATCCCAACTCCCCACCAGCAATGCCACTCGTCCCACCCCCCGCCAGCACTGCCACTCGTCCAACCCCCCGCCAGCACTGCCACTTGTCCAACCCCCCGCCAGCTCTGCCACTCGTACAACCCCCCGCCAGCTCTGCCACTCGTACAACCCCGCCAGCACTGCCACTCGTCCAACCCCCCCGCCAGCACTGCCACTCGTCCAACCCCCCCGCCAGCACTGCCACTCGTCCAACCCCCCCGCCAGCACTGCCACTCGTCCAACCCCCCGCCAGCACTGCCACTCGTCCAACCCCCCGCCAGCACTGCCACTCGTCCAACCCCCCACAAGCACTGCCACTCGTTCAACTCCCCACAAGCACTGCCACTCGTTCAACTCCCCGCCAGCACTGCCACTCGTTCAACCCCCCGCCAGCACTGCCACTCGTTCAACCCCCCGCCAGCACTGCCACTCGTTCAACTCCCCGCCAGCACTGCCACTCGTTCAACTCCCCGCCAGCACTGCCACTTGTTCAACTCCCCACCAGCACTGCCACTTGTTCAACCCCCTGCCAGCACTGCCACTCGTTCAACCCCCTGCCAGCACTGCCCCTCGTTCAACCCCCCGCCAGCACTGCCACTCGTTCAACTCCCCGCCAGCACTGCCACTTGTTCAACTCCCCACCAGCACTGCCACTCCTTCAACTCCCCGCCAGCACTGCCACTCCTTCAACTCCCCGCCAGCACTGCCACTCCTTCAACTCCCCGCCAGCACTGCCACTCCTTCAACTCCCCGCCAGCACTGCCACTCCTTCAACTCCCCGCTAGCACTGGCACTCTTCCCATTCCCCCCCACCAAGGAGTAAGAGAAGGAATAAAAATAGAGACTACATGAAAAGGAGAGGAAAAGAGGGGGAGGAACAAAGAAAAGAGAGAGGGAAAGGGAAAAAAAAAAGAAATTGGATAGAAAGAAAAGGGAAAGAAAGGAGAACAAAGAGAAAGAATAGTACATCCTAAAATGTACCATAAGGGGTTTTAATACTGTACGAGTGGAAGGGACTCAGGGAGCGCTAAATGTCCGTGAGTTAGGGGTGCAAATCACTTGTCTTGCCTTGGGTGCCGATAACCCATGCCACGAAAATAATTTTACTGTTAGGGGTCCCCACAACATGGGGAATTTTATCAAGGGGTCATGACACTAGAAAGGTTGAGAACCACTGCTGTAGATAATACTCTTCTCTAACATGTTTTACCCCAAAACTGGCTTAATTGTGGTCTCTATGATTAAACCTTGTTTGGGGTGAAACACTTTAGGGGAGCGGATGTATTGAGAGCTAGCAAGATTTTGAAATAAAGCTTTGCCGTGATGTTATTTTTGAGATGCCCAGTCTATATTACAGTGTCTCTGTGGAAAAGTTCTTCCTATCCCAAGACACTGCTCCCTGATGACACCTTTAATGTAATTTAGTACAAACTCCTGGCTACTGTAAGACTAGAAGAACAGGGTGTGCCTAGGCAATGTCAAATTTAAGAAAGTGTTTTCTGCTTCTAATCAGAAATTAAATAATAAAGGTACATTTTTTTTTACTAGTCGCTCACCTCATTTAAACTGTGCTACTGAATCATTGTTCGATAAACAAACATTGGATTGTATATATAAGTGCACAAATTATTTCAAGGGACCTGTTACTGCAAATTTAGAAGAGGGTCTGGAAAACAAATAATAGGGGACAAAGTGACAACACTGTAATAGAGGCCTGTAATTATACATAAACTTTTTTATATCAGCCACCAAAGAGCACCACTGCAGACTCCAGACCAACCCAACATTTGGATCGGTTACTTCAAAACAGTTTTATAGAGGACCTACAGTATTTTTGATATATTCTTTAAAAAAAATACAAATGAGATAAGCTTAATGTAAAAAAATGGGATTAGAACACCTCTCAGGTTTTTATTGCTGTCTGTACCCCCATTATGGGGATTCATCCTCTCTTTTTGGCCTGTTTACTGTCATCGTTGAACATGAAAGGAAAAGAAAATAACACATTTTGGGTTGAAATGTGAACACTAATAAAGGGGAAAGCCAATGAGGACACTACTTCTGGAGTGACACAACAGGATTCCCTCACTTTTGAGGTATTTCCCCTCCCTTCCTGTTTTGGCTATGGAACAGGACGTAAAGGGAAATCTCCCCAATGTGTTACAGA
This sequence comes from Aquarana catesbeiana, assembly GCF_042186555.1. Lineage (NCBI taxonomy): Eukaryota > Metazoa > Chordata > Amphibia > Anura > Ranidae > Aquarana > Aquarana catesbeiana. The sequence continues at coordinate 574,761,665 of NC_133324.1, read as the reverse complement.
TGTCAAAAAATTACAGAGTACAACTTTCCCTTACTCTATCCAAAATGAAATAAAAGGGGGGGCGTGGCCTGGACGGCAATGTGAGCGGACGTGTTTGAGCAGAGCTCCGCTCGTGATATATCCTGTCAGCGATATCCTGCACTTCTTCAGCTAACAAATTCTCCTATATCTAGGTGAATATACACTGCAACACCTGCTTTAATATGTCCCCGCTGAAAAGAAACAACATGGCATCCTCCTCCCTGGAAAGGTACCGGAGAGTAGATCGGGACCTAGAGGGGCAAGATGGCGACTCAGCAGCTCAGCATACAGAGCACAAGGCGGCTGACACTGCTAAGGTCCTGGAGGCGATCTCCTTATGCCAATCAACATTAACAACTAAGATAGAGGAGGTGAAGGTGGACATATCGTTAATTCGTCAGGACATAACCAAGATCCGGGAGCGGGTCACAGAAGCTGAGACCAGGATAAGTCGTGCGGAGGACACGTTGTATCCCCTTCAGCACTCTCAGGAAGAATTACAGCGCCAACTCCAACAACTAGCTCAGAAGCACGACGAGCTCGAAAACCGGGCTCGCAGATCTAATCTCCATTTCATTGGTCTGCCGGAGGGCTCTGAGGGTCCTGATCCAGCCACATTTCTCGAAAAACTCCTGATCACCGCATACGGCAGAGAGGCTTTCTCTACCACATTTGTGGTGGAATGTGCCCATCGTATGCCTGCACGCCGACCTCCTGAAGGTGCACTGCCATGCACATTTATAGCAAAGCTCCTGAACTTTAGGGACAGAGACACCATCCTCCGCCTGGCCAGAACCAAGGGGAACATACCTTTTCAGTCGGGACATGTGATGGCGTTCCCGGATTTTTCTGCGGAGGTCCAAAAGCAGCGGGCTCGATTCGGAGATGTTAAATGGCGGTTGAGGGTCCATAACCTAAAATATGCAATGTTGTTTCCAGCCCATCTTCGTGTGGTGGGAGAGGGCCAAGCGCACTTTTTCGAGGATCCGACGCTCGCATCGGCTTGGTTGGATCAGCGTGAAGCGGAGAGAAACCGTCCTGCCAGATAGAACATTCGACTTGCTGCTTTTTGAGATCGTAAGTTGTCTCACTTGCTCACAATACGAACAGTGACTCACGTACTGAATCTGTAAATGACCCCAATTCATGTGCTTCTGAAGCAAATTTAGAATATTCCACTTCAATTAGTTGGGGCATATAGCAAGACTTACGGGGGTTGCGCTGGGTGCTCCCGATGTATACCCCTTCTCACGTTTATCCCTAAGGGTCCCAGGTACTATGCAGCCAATCTCTGTTTGGGAAAGGCCTCTCCTTTGTGACTGGTGTGAATGATGACAGGTATTGACCACTAGTGAGCCATAGCAGTCCTCCTTATATTCCCTCGCTCACCTCCTTTCCACAAGGACTCTTCCCCCCCCCCTCTTTTTGTGGAAAGAAGGGGGTCAATAATTGTATTGTGTTGTTTCTTTAACCATAAAGTTTTTCATTAGACGTTTATTGTTGCTATACATCACGGCTGAGTAATCGGTCAGAACAATATACCTACCGGTTATTGCTGAGCAATACCGTCTGATACTCTCATTGCTGGGTTTATCACCAGCGTTTGTTCGCCTCCGCTGGCGGTAGTTGCATCGATACTAAAGTTATTATTGAGTCACCAGCGGGTAGAAGTTAAAGCAGTGCGATTATTCGTCTTTCATACAGGTAGCAAGATGCTTACATGTAATCGCACAGGTTTTGGGTTATATGCCCCAGCCAAGTTTGGGAGGCAGAGGGCAGGGAGGGGGAAAGGTTCTGTTGTTCGGTTTATTTAAGGAATTATGTTTATTTTACATTAAAATGTATTGGAAGTCATTATACATGGTATAAATTGCTCCTGTGTTGTTGGGCTAATCCCGTGCGGTGTGGGGTGTGGGTGAGTATGTCTTGGGCAAAGCTCAGTGACCGGTGTCTCAACAGCACTCAACAATTTAATTATGGCTAGTATAAAGTTCCTGACCTGGAACGTTTAGAGGGATTTGTGACAAGATTAAGCATACTGCGATTTTTGGGTGCCTTAAGTCCTACTAGGCTGACATATCTGTTCTGGTTGAGACGCATATTACTGGTCAACTTCAGATAGCATTAAAACGCCCATGGATAGGTTGGGCCTATCATGCCACACACACTCCATACTCTCGGGGGGTTTCTGTCCTGATTGCTAAGACCACTCCGTTTGGTCTTATCTCGGTGCGGACGGATCCTCAGGGCAGGTTCATCTTCTTGCATTGTACTCTGTCTGGCACTCAGTACCTCTACATCCCCCCACCGTACACTTCTAATCTAGTTAACGAGGGCTTTCTTTTTATGGCAAAACACCCTACGATCCCGGTCATTTGGCTCGGAGATTTTAGATACTTCAGTGGACAGGCTGCAGCTGAGTCGGAGCGCTCAACCCCCTAACATTACCCGGTTTGGGCGTACCTTAACAGAATTTTCACTTACCGATGCATGGCGATATAAACACCCAGACGCTCAGGCATTCTCCTGCTTTTCTGCGACACACTCCACTATGTCCCGAATAGATCTAATACTGATCTCGAACATTCTACTCACCTTGTTAACCGATTCAGGCTATCACACTAGATCCTTATCCAATTATGCTCCATGTTGGGCTTCCCTGCAGCTCACCCCACAGGTAGGGCCTTCATCCCTTTTGGATTTCTGCTTTGGGGGATCAGGAGGACATACATGGGGAGTGGCAGTTTTATTTCAATACCAACCGGAGTACAGCTCCGGTTGATATGGTTTGGGAATCCTTCAAACTTCATGTCCGTGCCATATTGTCAACACGTATTAATAGATTGAAAGCCTCCTCAAAGGTACTAATTCAGCAGGCTACTAAAAAATTAGACTTGATTACTAATGAATTTAGTATAGATCCTACGCCTGACAAAGCTTCAGCACTTAAGTTTCACACTCGAATAGTGGATCAACTACATTTCGAAAAGGCCAAACAGAAGTTATTCTTCTCAAAGCAGAGGGTATTTGAACAAGGTGAGCGGGCGGGCCAATTATTAGCGTATCTGGCTCGGCAAGATGCTAGGCCTCCAGTGGTGGTCTCCCTAATGGCTCCAAACAATGTACTACTGACAGACCCCTCGTCGGTGGCGGCTTCATTTAGGATATACTTTGCCGACCTTTACTCCTCTCAAGTAAAGGTTACCGCACAGGAAACCCAGACTTTTCTTCAAGATATTCCTTTCCCACAAATCTCGGAATCCCAGTTGGTGGACCTTGAGGCTCCTCTTACTGTGGATGAGATTGCGGCGGCCGTGGCATCCCTGGTGCCTGCAAAGGCTCCCGGACTGGACGGCCTGCCGCTAGATTTTTATGCAGCTTACTCAGAGGAACTAGTCCCTGAACTACTGAGGTTATATAACCATATTTTTGAATCCGAATCCCTCCCCCACTCACTTCGTCAAGCGGTAATCATAGTGCTTCCCAAGCCGGGTAAGGATCCCCTACTCCCAGATTCTTACTGCCCAATCTCGCTGCTACAGGCTGATATCAAAATCTTGGCAAAAGTTTTGGCTATTCGCCTGAACCAAATGATTCTATCTCTCATCCACCCGGATCAGACGGGATTCATGCCTGGGAAAAACACAGCCATGAATCTACGACGTCTATACATGAATGTTTCAGCGGCCCACGAGGAGATAGGGAATAGGGCAGTGGTAACACTTGACGCCGCTAAGGTGTTCGACTCTGTGGAGTGGGGATATCTTTGGGAGTGTTTGAGAGGTTTCGGGTTCGGGCCCAATTTTATTAAATGGGTTAAATTACTTTACTTTCTACCTGAAGCCCGAGCGACAGTGAATGGGAGGACATCTGACCCATTCCCCCTTGAACGGGGGACCAGACAGGGCTGCCCGCTCTCCCCACTCCTTTACGCTTTGGCGGTAGAGCCACTTGCCATTTCTCTCAGGAACAATCCCAAAATACGGGGCCTTCGGGTGGGGAGCCTGGTGGAGACGGTGAGTCTATATGCGGACGATATGCTCCTGTATCTGGAAGGCACAGGCCCGTCTTTACAGGCTGCCCTTCAGACTATTGAGGATTTTGGTAAACACTCGGGGTTGCGTATGAACTGGTCAAAATCACAGATTTTGCCTCTAGATGTATCATCCCCCACATGCTTATCAGCGTCCCTTCCCTTACAGAGAGTTGCATCTATCCAATATTTGGGAATACAAATAACGAGAGACCCATTGGAATTTTTAGACAATAACATTGAACCGCTTTTCATATATCTTAAATCTCACTTACAAATCTGGGCAAGACTTCCACTGGGGATAATGGGTAGGATCAACCTTATCAAAATGATCATAATGCCTAAGTTTTTGTATGTGTTTTGGAATTCACCAGTACTTATCCCTCTTAAAGTATTTAAAACAATTGACAAAATTATCAATTTATTCGTGTGGGGCCCGAGTAGACATAAACTAGCCTGGAATACTCTTAAAAATCCAACCTCATCGGGAGGTGCAGCCCTTCCTGACTTCCACGCATACTACATAGCTGCACAGCTATCGCACTTTTACTACATTCACAACACAGATGGCGCTAAATACCAGGCCCTTGTCTGTAACAAGCCTAACAAAAATACCCATTCCCCCTTACAAGTATTATTTAGAGGTGGGGCTGGCAGGAGGGGGGCAGGTGGCCAGGGATCTCTTCTGCACCAACACAAACGCATTTGGGAGATAGCGCTTAAACTAATTGGAGCTGACTTTTTTCATTCACATACTCCTCTATGGCTCAACCCCCAACTGAAGGAGCTGTCATCACTCCCTGGTGCTGCCAGGTGGGCCACCAAAGGGATAGTATTCCTACATCAGGTAATCACCCCGTCAGGAGTAAGAGACTTCCAATCACTATGTGTTGAGTTTCAACTACCTACACACATGTTATTTAACTATAGGCAAATGAAACACGCCCTACAAGCACAATTCGTAGACGGTTTCTCAAACCCACAACTACTATCTCTTGTAGATGTGATTACAGGGGTAGACCCGGCCAAACTGATATCAACCCTATATGTCACTTTGTGGGCACGCTCGGTTGCGGGTATCATTGACACAGCGAAACTCAGATGGGAAGAGGACATTGGTCCAGTGGATGATTCCGACTGGGACGAGGTCCTAGAAAACATTAAAAAGGTGTCTCCGAAGCTCCCGGAGCGCCTGACTCAGCTGTACATAATCCGTAGATCCTATCTTACACCAACTAGAATTGCTAAATTCTCCCAGAACCAGGACCCAAAGCGTCAGTGTACAAGTCGGTGTACAAGTCCATCATGCTCCTTTTTTCATCTTATGTGGTCTTGTCCGGATATCCAAAACTACTGGACACAAATCATCAAATTCTTACATGACGATATGGGCTCGCCTGTCCAATTGGAGCCAAAGTTATGTGTACTGGGGTTGCTTCCAGATATCACCATTGACAAATTTTCAGCTACTTTTCTATACGAAACGCTCTTCTGTGCAAGAAAGCTAGTGGCTAGATATTGGATGAGGGCCATCCCTCCCATTTTCTAGGCTTGGATTAAAGAGGTAAATACGTCCCTACCTCATAAAAAGGTTATATATAAACACAGGGGATGTCCTGCTAAGTATAACAAGATTTGGGATAAGTGGCTTGATAATACAAATACATGTGATGAATAGTTGTACAGATAATAATAATAAAGGAGTCAGGGATTGTCCCAAGTTTCACATCAGAAAGGTGCCATACTATAGGATGATAGTGTTCAGGAAAGCTTTGTGTTCTGTAAATGCTTATTGCACATTACTAACAGGATTATTGTCATTACTTTCTAGCTTATGTCATTCACAATGTAACTTTACACATGTTCCGCACGCCCTTCCAGGTGCTTTGTTTAATGTAAAACATGTATGTATAATTTCTTTCTTGTTTTTACAAATAAACATGTTCCTTTAAAAAAAAAAAAATTAAATAAAAAGGTTTTTACCTTTAGTTACACTTCAATATAGTGTGCTAATGTTATAAAGAATTGTTTTTATATATAGTTTGAAATTGTATATGTGTATGATGGCCATTATGTTTGCTAAATATGTATAAAAACAATGTTTCCTGCTTATCAGTGGAACACAATAGAATCTCTGCAGTCACTAATGAAGCATTGAGTAAACATACCGGTCACATGATCTCTTTGACCAGTTAAAAAGATCTGTCATCACAAACAACTCTGATTGGCCCCTGACAATGTCTCTGGTAATGCAGCTGCACATTCCAGGGAGGGTCGAACAAAGACCGTACAAAGGCCAAGTGGGGATCTCAGAGCAAAAACAGGTAGCAGATTTACAGGATTTCCATGAATTAGACCTTAGATCTGCTAGCTGTGATCATTAAAGTATTTTAATTGTGTGAGTGACTAGAAAAAGTCCTTTCCATCAGCTGCTGAACATTGCTGATTGCACTCAATATAGTGTTTTAAGAATTGTTGGTCATACCAGCAGATGTGGTATATTTTATGCTCTGATGAAGGGGACGATGTGTGGTCCCTGAAATGCATTGGCTCTTAAACCTATTATACATTTGGAATAAAACCACATTTTTTGACTGTAACGCTTTGGTGTGGCGCTTTGATTTTAAGACTCAAATTTTACTTCTCTATTCCGAGGTCACTGTTCCAGTTCCTGGGTTCACAAGAGCAGTCCACTCCTCAACTAGATGCCCCATTGGAATACCACCAGTACATTTTGCCCAAATATATCAATAGTACCAAAGTATATCTACCAAAGGCTCCAGCACTATCAATCTACCACTTCAAGCATCTTAATGTTATAGTATTGGGTTTTCTGCACAAGTGCATACATTTAAAGAAAAAAAAAAGTATGTACCTTAGTCTGCATTTGTACTACAGGATGAATTTTGGAGCTTAGGAAATGACTGTAGTGTCAGACATCTCAAGTTCATGCACAGTGGAGGCACAATTGAATTGTGTCATTTAAACTAATTAACAGAACATTCCTTTAGATAAGAGTTTTGTCATTGTTAGAGATTATTGTAAATAGGAAGGATTGCTTAGTTTGCTGCCTGCTTTATCTTTGTTCTTATTCCCCTTACTTGATGTTTTGACATCTTAAAACCTTTGCATAATGGGTGACACATAAGGTAGGTTTAAGTATTTTGAGGGCACAAAGTTCAACAGTGTATATGAAAAGTCAGCTGTACCTTCCATCTTGATAAAATAAACTAGACACAAAATCTGTTCAAATCTGTATGCATGACTCATGGGTTGCAAATTCTTAAAGACACAAAGGTCCCAGCACTTAGGGATTAGAGAAATATTCTATTTCAAGGTGACAATGCCACTTATAGGAGGTATACCGACTTTTTACAGTGAGATCCTCTGCACCAAGATCCCATTTACCTGTACCAAAATCAAATAGTGAAGAGATCCCAGCAAATTTGTAAATTTGCACTGGTGCTGGAGACCTCTGTGTTTTAATATGAAAACGTTTTCCTCACTCAACCCCAGTGAACCGCAACAAGGCGTAAAATACGGGAGTATACAGTGTGTCCAGTGCATTAAAAAGTGCAGAATCTTCACTTGCAGAGAAATCAGTGCTGATTCAAAGTGCACACACCCCTGTGAATCTTTCACCATCCACTCTAATAACTCACCAGAGTCAATGACCAGATCGGTCTTATCTTGCTCAAAACATAATACTCCACTCAATCAGCTCTCTTCCAGGACAAATTATTTCTTATCCTATTCCAGGTTCCCATTACATTTCAGGAAAATACCGTTTGAAAGTAAAGAACAAAGGCTCCGTAGCATGAAACCCTTTATTTGTTAAAAGCATTAAAAGCAACACATTGCATTTACATGGATCAAGTGTTTCTCCCAACAATAAAGAATTAAATGCCTATATCTTTAAGCCATGCCAGCTCCATATGCAAACTCAGACTGAGAGCAGGTACCACTGTACAGGATGATTTCATGTGCAATAAGCCCTTCTTTACGCGTTTCATCAACATCACGGCTTGAGGGATGGATAACCAGAGCACCAAACATGTAAGTCCAGTGTTTTTACTGAAGTTCCATAGAAACAAAGCCAAAAGAGTGGTATTTGTTCTAACGAACTTTGGGAATAACATTGCATTTTCAATTTTTGTGTACTGGCTGTTATCTACAGTATTTAAATTCTCCATCATATATCCAAATATTGCAGTGAAACAACAGTAGATTTGTAAAGAAGCTGCAAAGTCGTTTTGTATCAGTGACCAAATATGTGAGCTTGTATATTTTGAAATAGTAATAGTGGTCACAGTGGCATTGAAGTTTGGTGGGATGAAGACCCTGGTATGAACTCGATTTCAATTTCTTTGTCAATACAGGCACTACTGAGCATTCAAGTGCACATATGTTATGAAAAAGCTCACATCATAATAAAACGATGTAACCACAGAGACTGGGAGCATCCGTACGGTCCAAGATGCTTATAGATTAAGGCTGAACTCTGGACATGAAAACTTTCATTTAAATATATTTCTCAATAACCTAAAAGGATATACAGTAATGCTAACTCCAGATATTACCTTGTAACAGTGACATTATCACTGTGTTGTACATATCCTGTGCAAAGAGCAGAGCTGTTGGAGGGGCGCACCAGACTCCACCCACAGCAGGCTGCTTGCAGAAAACTACAGGAAGGGGCCGATACAAGACCAGTCATCCTGCACAAGGAAAGAGAGTAGCAGTGACTGGTCTTTATTACAGGAAGCTCCTGCACAGAGGCAAAGTTTCACACTGGATTACTGCACAGATATGAAAGAAATATACAAAGCACACCAAGATTCAAGTAAGAATACACATGGCTCTTATATATAGCCAATGTTCAGCTTTAAAAAACAAGCAGAAGGTAAAAGGGACATAGATCAGCATTTGCTCTAGAACTCAGTAGACCAATGTTCTGTCTCCAATTAGTGCCCCTACAACAAAGAGATTCAAGTCTTTCTGGTGTGACTGGCTACTGAAAGCCTGTTCTGTCCAGAGTGTAACATTACCAATTCTATCAGTGAGCCTAGGGAGCTGGTGTGCCTTTGTTCAATTCTCTAGTACAAATAACAGTGACAAAACCTGTTCAACAAAGTAAACATTTTAAAATGAATGTAATTTGGCAGGATGAGCTTCGTACTGATTTTGCTTACGATGTCAGTTGACTGTATGTAAAGTCCCTAACGAAATGGCGTTATTAATATTCTGTACTTTTCTACCAGATGAAGTCTTAAACTTGACTGTGTTCTGTACGAACAAGCAATCATTAATTGGCTACAGGCAAGAAAATGCATTTTGTTTATCTAGAGGAAACATGTTTTTTGGACTGATGACTAAACTAAGGAGATCTCACTAATCCTGATTACAATTTGTTTGTTAAATAAAATTTGTTTAATAAAGCTATTTTTACAAAACAGAAAATCCAGTAGTATATGTTGTCCTTGTATATTAAAGTAGAAGTACGAGTGACTAGAAATCCTATTACTCAGGGCAATTCTGATACACATAACATTTTGCATTCTATTCCACCCATGTTTGATCTTTTCTGGCTGCTGGAATGGAGGTCCGTTAACATTAACTTTTGTGAAGTCACATTCCTATAACTGAAGCCTTTCCCTATTTCCCAACAGATCTCAACCGTCCTGAATGTTGGTAATGTTAAAACCTGCCAATCCTGATGTTTAAAGATGGAATGTCTGTTTATACATGTATGCCATTCATTTGGCCACATATATTGTCATTTGATTGTAAAATCTCTTTTTGATTTACAAAAAATAATGTAGTATGATTTATAGATTTGGTTAGTCTGCAATGTGTATGGTCATCAATGTGTATGGTCAGCTATGTGTCTTTTGGCATAATTCATACCTCACATCTGTCCCAGTTTTATCTTGAAAGCCTTTAATCTTAACCATTTCCCCAACACTTGGTGTGACAATGGCTTTCACTTCCTGCTATCACTGACAGTTTGGGTCCCCCCAAGTGATTAGGAATTGGCCAGAGTGATTCATATTACATAGCAATCACATGAAGACTGAAGGCTTCATTGAAGAAAATGAATGCCGTCAGCCTATCATCTTCCAGTTGCAGTATTCATCAGCTGTGCCATATATTTAATAGTGCAACTACCAGATACAGGTACATTATCAAATTAAAAAATAATAATAAAATAAAAACTTGAATAAAGTGTACATATTTGCATATTTGTCAGCCTACAATAATAAACTAATAAAATGATTTTGCTAAAACAGTGTACCAAAAAAAGTTTCATATTTCACACATATATATATATATATATATGAAAAGGGCTCAAAATTTCAAGTCCTGAGCTACTAGCAAGGCCTCAAGGGTTACTCGCCACCAGTTGCCCCACCCAGCCTGCCCCGCCCCTAATTCCACTCCTAAACACGCCCTCATAAATTATCTCATGAAATGACACTTAAATGTACTATGCAGAATTAAGTTATAAAAATAAATATTAACAACAATTGTATCCGTGCACACCAATGCAGGCTGCGTGTCCCCCCCCAATGCATGCCCCCATGCAGCCATGTGCCCACCAATGCAGCCTTGTGCCCACCAATGCAGTCTTGTGCCCAGTGCCCACCATGCAGCATTGTGCCAACCAATGCAGCTTTGTGTCCACCATGCAGCCTTGTGCCCAGTGCCCACCAATGCAGCCTTGTGTCCACCAATGCAGCCTTGTGCCTAGTGCCCACCAATGCAGCCTTGTGCCCACCAATGCAGCCTTGTTTCCACCATGCAGCCTTGTGCCCACCTATGCAGCCTTGTGCCCAGTGCCCACCATGCAGCCTTGTGCCCACCAATGCAGCCTTGTGCCCACCAATGCAGCAGTGTGCCCACCATTCAGCCTGTGTCCACTATGCAGCCTTGTGCCCACCAATGCATCCTTTTGCCCACCATGCAGCCTTGTGCCCACCATGCAGCCTTGTGCCCACCAATGCAGTTTTGTGTCCACCATGCAGCCTTGTGCCCAGTGCCCACCATGCAGCCCTGTGCCCACCAATGCAGCTTTGTGCCCACCATGCAGCCTTGTGCCCACCAATGCAGTCTTTTGTCCACCATGCAGCCTACCTGTGCAGGAGAGGAACAGGAGAGCCGCCCAGGTGTTCAGAGCACAGCGCGGGGAACACAGCAATAACAGCTTTCATTTCAATTGCTGTGTTCCCGCCGCGCAACGTCATATACAGCCCCACCCCCTGGCTGGGGAACTTTTATTGACAGATCACCCATCACTGGGATTGGACGGGTGATCTGTCTATCAAAGTCCCGGGACCAGGAGGAGGGGCTGTATCTGACAGCGAGTGGTGGGGAACATGGCTATTGAAATGAAAGCTGTTATCGCTGTGTTCCCCGCGCTGTGCTCTAATCACCTGGGCGGCTCTCTCTCCCTTCCCCTCTGTGATCGCTGGGAGAAGGACTCCCATTCCACACAGATTGCCGACTCGCCCCCCGCTCCCAGGTCGCCCTTCCTCGCCAGCCCTCAAAATCCACTCGCAAAATGCGAGCAGGTGAGTGGATTTTTTGAGGGCTGTATTTATACTGTGTATGGATATATATACACTGTGACAGTGTGGTGCCCTGTCATGGTATTAAAAGGCTTTTATGTCACCCAGGATTCTCAACTAGGCAGGTTGAGGGGCTCTCCAGGGTGCTTTTTTCATTTGGAGGAAACAGGGTTTTCAGTGGGTGGTGGCTGGTAAAACCCGGTTTGGGATCTGGAGCCTGGATATTTCATAGAGATTTGGGTAAAGTCTTGTCATACTCACACAACAACAGACAAGTTTGATCCCATTGCCAGAATCAATTAGTTATAGAATTATTATTTACATAGTTAAGTTTATATTATTATTAAAGTGATTGTAAATGCACAGTGTTTTTTTATTAAAATAACAAAAATATTATACTTACCTGCTCTTTACAATGGTTTTGCAAAGTGTTTGCTCCCAATTCGGCTCTATGTATCCATTGACACACCCCACAGAGCGTAGCTCTCCCTCCTCAGTGGCTGTGATAGACAGCAGCAGGAGCCAAAGTGTCAGGAACAGGTGTGCCAGAAATGTGTGGACTGCTGCAGAGAATAGATAGTTGCCAACATTGTAAAAAAATTTAAAGGGACGCTTTTTTGTCTGTGGGCGGAGTCTTATTATAATTATGGGACGGGTCATTCGTTTGTAGGCGTGACGTGGCGGTGAAAGAAAAATGTGGCGCATGAAAAATGGGTGTGGTTTAAACAACATATTGGGCGTGTCTTAAAGGGGATGTGACTCAAAGGGGGTGTGGTTAGAGTCTGAGATGAACGAGATGAAAGCGGAAGAGAGAGAGAGAAGGAAGGAAAGAAAAAGGAATGTAGGGACAGCAGGCCCAGATCCTACACCACAATGTGTATTTCAGAAATTTTAACAATGAGCAGATAAAGATACACCTGGTGTTAGCGCTTCAATCACCCAGGCCCCTGGTTGTTATGGTGACAGGATGATTGAAGCGCATTTTTTCTATTATTATATTATGTTGTAAACTCACCATAATGCAGAATCAGTGGGAAACCTGGGCGTGTCACTTGCCACATCGCCTGCCACCAGATGCCATCAGGTGTCCCCAGCAGAGTCCCTCCTTACATCAGGCATTCGCAGCAGAGTCCCTCCATACATCAGGCATTCCCAGCGGAGTCCCTCCTTACATCAGGTGTCCCCCAGAGGAGCCCCTCCTTACATCAGGTGTCCCAGCAGTGGTGTCCCCTTTACATCCAGTGTCCCAGCAGCGGTGTCCCCCTTACATCAGGTGTCCCCAGTGAAGCCCCCCTGTACATCAGGTGTACCCCAGTGGAGCCCCCTTTTACATCAGGTGTCCCCCAACAGAGCCCCTCCTTACATCAGGTGTCCACCAGTTGGGCCCCCTTTTACATCAGGTGTCACAGCAGCGGTGTCTCCCTTTTACATCAGGTGTCCCAGCAGCAGTGTCCCCCTTACATCAGATGTCTCCCAGTGGAGCCACCTTTTACATCAGGTGTCCCGCAGGAGTGTCCCCCTTACATCAGGTGTCCCAGCAGCAGTGTCCCCCTTACATCAGGTGTCCCAGCAGAAGTGTCCCCCTTTCATCAGGTGTCCCAGCAGCAGTGTCCCCCTTACATCAGGTGTTCTCCAGGGGAGCCCTCTTTTATATCAGGTGTCCCAGCAGCAGTGTCCCCCTTACATCAGGTGTCCCCCAGTGGAGCCCCCCCTACATCAGGTGTACCCACAGCGGAGTCAACTCCCCGCCTTGCGGCCTTTCCCGCGGGGGGGTTGGTGGCAGCTCAATTGCTAGTGGCAGCCAACCGGACGGCTCCGCCTCATGTTTGTTCCCTCAGCGAGTCAAGTAACCTGTTACTTTGGCCTTCTGTAAAATGGCGGCCGGCGGAGACTCTTCTCTACCAGCCGCGAACCTCTAGTGGTGGACATTTCCCGGGAAACGCTTAGACCGGGACAAAGGTCTAAATCCCGGGAATGTGCCGGAAAAAATTTGGGACAGTTGCCATCTATGAGAATATCAGGCTCAAGTAAAGTGTAAAATAATATAATTTATTTAAAAATAAGTGAATAACACAAATGTAAATGCACTTCCAATCTACCAAAACTGTGGAAAGCAAAACCAGATAACCAAACAATAGTGACACACAATGAACAACTGCCCAAACCAAGTATATACAGAAAACAGGATAAATGAATCAAAGTAGTAAAAGAGCCAGGTTCATACACGGGAGATCAAGCAGAGGGAGCTGGGAACAAGACAGGACAGGGAGAGGGAAACGGGAGACTGAACGAGCAGGTAGGAAGGAATAAGGCTGCAGGGTCAGGATCAGGGTCCAGGATCAGGAACACAGGAACGCAAGTCAGAGGCACATGGAGACAGAACACCAAGGCAGGAATAAAGAGCATGGACAGGGTTTAAATACACTTCCTGCAACCAGCATCAGGTGATGACTGATTGCATGAGATGATGTGAGCTTCTGGCTGCTGAGGGACACCCACCACTGGTGGACACCAGAACTGCAGCCGATAGATCTGGGAGCCACGGTGCCACCAGTAAGTGAACCCTTTCCTGACAGTACCCCCCCCTCTAAGGAGCGACCTCCAGGATGCTCTAACCAGCCATAGCTGAAGGCATTCATAAAAAATACCCACACGCTGCATGAATCCAGAGGGAAAATGTCTCATAGGCCAAAGAAGTCCCAGGTTCAAAATAAGATGCCCTGCTGCTAGGATACAACCATAAGCTAGGTGTCCCACCGCCTGGGTCTGGTGCCTGGTTAGGAACCACACTGCTGGGGTCAGGCAACTGGCTAGGTATCCTGTTGGCCAGATTCTCAGAGACGTATGACATTTAATCCCTCAAGGCAGCAGGCATTACAATGCTGGGGTACCATTGGTCATCCACAAACTTAGCCCGGGGGTCATGTGACAACAACGAAACTCTGACACTGAAATGTCTGGTTACAATCGTGTAGCTTGCCTAGTTTCCAGGACTTGTTCCACACATCAACGACCATCTAGGTTTCCCCAAGGCACTGGTTACCCGACCTAGGTTCCCTAATGCACATGTAGTTGTGGCAATCGGATCTGGGTCGTGGCAAGGCACAAATTGTACTCTGCCACTCTCTTGGAGCTCACCACTACCAAGGTCATGAAGGCAAACATAACTACCAGTTGTGAAGGGTATGTCTGGTCAGAGGATCATCAGAGGTGGGCTGGACATCAGGCACCAGACCGTCAGGCTGGGCAGTAGGCACTGGCCCATCAGGCTGGGCAGCAGGCACAGGACCATCAGGCTGGGCAGCGGGCACAGGACCGCCAGGCTGGGCAGCGGGCAGAGGACCGTCAGGCTGGGCAGCGGGCAGAGGACCGTCAGGCTGGGCAACGGGCAGAGGACCGTCAGGCTGGGCAACAGGCAGAGGACCGTCAGGCTGGGCAACAGGCAGAGGACCGTCAGGCTGGGCAACAGGCAGAGGACCGTCAGGCTGGGCAACAGGCAGAGGACCGTCAGGCTGGGCAACAGGCAGAGGACCGTCAGGCTGGGCAACAGGCAGAGGACCGTCAGGCTGGGCAACAGGCAGAGGACCGTCAGGCTGGGCAACAGGCAGAGGACCGTCAGGCTGGGCAACAGGCAGAGGACCGTCAGGCTGGGCAACAGGCAGAGGACCGTCAGGCTGGGCAACAGGCAGAGGACCGTCAGGCTGGGAAGCAGGCAGAGGACCATCAGGCTGGGAAGCAGGCAGAGGACCATCAGGCTGGGAAGCAGGCAGAGGACCATCAGGCTGGGCAGCAGGCAGAGGACCATCAGGCTGGGCAACAGGCAGAGGACCGTCAGGCTGGGCAACAGGCAGAGGACCGTCAGGCTGGGCAACAGGCAGAGGACCGTCAGGCTGGGCAACAGGCAGAGGACCGTCAGGCTGGGAAGCAGGCAGAGGACCGTCAGGCTGGGAAGCAGGCAGAGGACCATCAGGCTGGGCAGCAGGCAGAGGACCACCAGGCTGGGCAGAAGGCAGAGGACCATCAGGCTGGGCAGCAGGCAGAGGACCATCAGGCTGGGCAGCAGGCAGAAGATCATCAGGCTGGGCAGCAGTCAGAGGACCATCAGGCTGGGCATCAGGCAGAGGACCATCAGGCTGGGCAGCAGGCACAGAACCATCAGGCTGGGCAGCAGGCTTGAGCAGATCGGATGGCATGGAGGTAGACTGGAGCAGATCAGCTGGCATGGGGGTAGACTGGAGCAGATTGACTGGCGTGGAGGTAGACTGGAGCAGATCGGCTGGCTTGGAGGGTTGGGCTGTGGAGGGGATGGGAGCGGCTGGCTCAGGCTCTCAGCAGCTCACTGAGAGCCTGAGCCAGGTGCCCATCCAGGGTTCTGGGCAGATCCCAACCATATGGTCAGGACTTTTCCCCAGCCTGTACCAGCTCTGTAACGTCAGCCCACAGCGGGCTTCAGATCGCTGTCAGCTGAAAATTGCACTCATGTGATCCAATGAGCTTTGGCATCCAGATCAGCATAAACAGTAGCAAGGCCACCTCAAGTGCAATAGTGAGCAGTAGTAAAGTTTAATCTACCGAGTGCTGGAACTACACTGCCAGGGCACATATATGGCTCCTAGACCAACTGAATATGCATAGTCCAAATGAGGAGGATGGTAGCGGAGGGAGCAGAAACACAAAAGGGGGCTTGCAGAATAATTATTACGGGAAGGACAGTCCTTTGAGATGTTTGAGCGTTTTTGCAGTTAATGACAATCCCAGTTAATCTGCATGCAGTATAGGTACTGTTTAGGTACAGTATAATCTTGGCACAGGTGCAATGTAGATGTAGTTAAGATGGTTCCGTATAATATGGTATAGAGTTGTATAGGTGCAGTCTAAGTTAGAAATAAGTGTAGGGTGTAGAGTGGATTGGGTACACTTGGTGTCCTGCTCTCAGTGGCTCAGTCCTTGCTAGAAGTATCAGCAATGAGTGAATAGCTGTCTCACCAGTCCCTGTGATGCTTCAGTGACCTCTTGCTGTGGAAGGGGTGCTTCATCTGTCTCTCCCTGAAAGCCTCAGCAATGGGAAGTGGAGAGTAAGTGGATGCTCCAGTCTCAGAATACTGTGGAGATGAGAGGTGATGCTCCACTGGTCCCATGCTGCCAAGTGACACTGGCCCAGAACATCCATTAGATGGGAGATCAATCAGCCACTGCTCACTGCTTAAGGAAGCCCTAACAACCTCTGAAGCTACCCTAGGCTGCCATGAAATACTGCTTAAGGCTGGTTTGTGGTATTCCTTTCTACCAGGGAGTTTTGGGTGTTCCTATTCACCATTTAATGTTTCAGTATCTACTACTGCATTTTTCATAATATAAAATTAATGAAAAATCCAGCAGGGATAGTGGAACCCCTCAGAATGGCAACAGAAGGTGTACAGTACAGATCCAGGAACTCTAGCACGGATATTTCATCCGCTGAGTTCATGAGTTCAATCTCTAGCATCTACCAAAAAATTAAGTATCTATTTTGGGTTAACAAACCCTTAAATCAGAATTCCAAAAAAATAACAAGATAAAAATCAAAAGCCAAAAAAAAAAGCTAGCTTTTTCTGCATTTTTCTCTTTCAATCCCCTGAAGTATTTTTCTTCTGCTACTAGATGTCCCCAAGTTATTAGTCAGCATACGGGCCACTTCCGCTGAGCCCAGGTCATCCTCAATCCGCCCCAGCCTGTGAATTGACAATGAAATGACAAAACAGCCCAGTAATGAGTGATGAGCTCATTTCCCTGTCACTCTACTTCCTCTTCCTTCCACATACCAGCCTTATTGTAAAGAGACTGCAAGAAGTTGATACCAGGTCAAATTCAGGTAAAAATACATTTACTTAGATATAATTGATTACTGAGCTTTGTGTCTTTTATATTTGCCTAGAGTTCAACCGTAGATATCAATACAAATCTGCAGTGTCTTTTTAAAATCTGCCATTGTTGTTACATTTTTTTTGTGTGTAAAATTGCTCAGTAAAGATGGAAACTGACCTCTAACTGTGAAGATAAAGATAAACCGTGAAGATAACTGTAATGAAAATAAAATATTGTTAGACTTAAGTAAAAAAAATTGTGGTCAGTACAGGTCCTTGGTTTGGAAAAAGGACGATTCTAAGAATAAGAATTTTCAGTTTAAATAAGGAAACAAATTCCATGTTTGGCCACCATTGGTCTAAGTCCTCTCGTACTCTGGTCACAAACATTGTTAATCAAGTGTATGCACAATACCGTTCATGGTGTCTTGGAACTAAGCAATTCTGCATGGTTGACTGTCTCTGGATGAAAGCCGCCAGCTTGTCCTGGTATTTAATTTTCTCTCCATACATTCCAGGATTTATATTACATTCTTATGTGTTCTGCATATATGCTGTGAAGAGGGAATTCCTGTTAGCATTTTTTATTCATGCTCCCTGTCAGCTCTAATTGATGTGTCAAGAACAGAACCCGGCCTTTATGATGACTGCATTGGGTCATGGGCCTGAAAATATATGAGACGGATAATGTTACATGGTTTTGCATGAGTTTATATTATAGGAGGAAATTTTTCAGGCAAATTAAACTTCCTTCAGATTTCAAAAAATGATTGAGTGGAAGAAAGCAACCCACCACTACTAATTTCCATAGCTAGTTATTAGTAGGTCACCTTGATTTATTATGTTGATTGTGCAATCAAAAACTGATTCAAATTGCATGAAAATTGTCATGCACTTCTCCTTGGCAGCACTAGGGTCATCAGTTCAAATCCCAACCATGTCACCTGCCTGAAGTTTGTATGTTCTCCCTGTGCCTGCGTGGGTTTCCTCTGGGTACTCCGGTTTCCTCCCACACTCCAAAGACATGCTGGTAGGTTTTTTTGGATCTTGTCTAAATTGGCCCTAGTATGTATATGTATGAATGTGTGTTAAGGACCTTTAGATTTGTAAGCTCCTTGAGGGCAGGGACTGATGTGAATGTACAATAAATGTAAAGTGCTGCGTTAATTAACGGCGCTATATAAATACCTGTAATAAGTCAATTTTTAGGAGATGATGACTACATGGCAAATGAAGTTTAATGTAGAAAAATGTAAAATAATGCATTTGGGTGGCAAAAACATGAATGCAATCTACTCACTAGGGGGAGAACCTCTTGGGGAATCTAGGGTGCAAAAGGACCTGGGGGTCTTAGTAGATGACAGGCTCAGCAATGGCATGCAATGCCAAGCTGCAGAAAGCAAAGCAAACAGAAAATTGGCATTCATTAACCACTTAAGGACCGGCGCACGACTATGTACGTCGGCAAAATGGCACGGCTGGGCAAATGGGTGTATATATACGTCCATTTGAATTTCCCGCCGTGTGATTGTATGCGCGCCGCCGGCGGTGCGCGCGTGCGCCGGCCGGGAGCTCCGTGAGTCAGGTGGCAGGTCCCGTGGACTCGATCGCCGTGGGGATACCCGCGATCGTCTCACGGAGAGCAGGAACGGGGAGATGCTCTCCCCGTTCTGGCTAATGACAGTGTCACTCGATCTCTGCTCCCTGTCATCGGGAGCGGAGATCAGTGTACTGACAGACACAGCCCAACCCCCCTACAGTTAGAAAACACTCCCTAGTACTGACTTAACCCCTCCCCGCCCCCTAGTGGTTAACCCCTTCACTGCCAGTGTCATTTACACAGGAATCAATGCATTTTTATAGCACTGATTGCTGTATAAATGACAATGGTCCCAAAAATGTGTCAAAAATGTCCGACATGTCCGCCATAATGTCGCAGTCACAATAAAAATCGCTGATCCCCACCAAAACTAGTAAAAAAAAATTATTAATAAAAATGCCATAAAACTATCCCCTATTTTGTAAACGCTATAACTTTTGCGCAAACCAATCAATAATTGCTTATTGCGATTTTTTTTTACCAAAAATATGTAGAAGAATACGTATCGGCCTAAACTGAGGAAAAAAAATGTTTTTTTATATATTTTTGGGGGATATTTATTATAGCAAAAAGTAAAAAATAATGCGTTTTTTTCAAAATTGTCGCTCTTATTTTGTTTATAGCGCAAAAAATAAAAATCGCAGAGGTGATCAAATACCACCAAAAGAAAGCTCTATTTGTGGGAAAAAAAGGATGTCAATTTTGTTTGAGAGCCATGTTGCACGACCGCGCAATTGTCAGTTAAAGCGACGCAGTGCCGAATCGCAAAAAGTGCTCTTTCTTTAGCCAGCCAAATCCTCCGGGGCTGAAGTGGTTAAAAAGGGGATTAACTCCAGAGATAAAACGATAATTCTCCCACTCTACAAGACTCTGGTTCTGCTGCACCTGGAGTAACCTGTCCAGTTCTGGGCACCAGTCCTCAGGAAGGATGTGCTGGAACTGGAGAGAGTCCAAAGAAGGGCAACAAAGCTAATAAAGGGACTGGAGGACCTTAGTCATGAGGAAAGTTTACGAGCACCGACCTTGTTCTCCCTTTCAGTGGGGTTTCAGTGGGGAGCATTGATAATTTAAAAAAAAATGATTAGATAGGCACCTGAACGACCACAACATCCATATACAATGTAATACTGACATAAAATCACACACATAGGTTGGACTTGATGGACTTGTGTCTTTTTTCAACCTCATCTACTATGTAACTCTTCTAATAGTATATCCAAACTTGTATTTGAAAAAAAAAAATTGTTCTTAAAGCACTACTCAAGGTAAAAAAAGTTTTCCCTTGCAGTGGGGCTGTGCCTGCACTGCAACGGTTAACTGCTCATTATGTCCAGGCAGGAGTAGAAAGCCAGGGACCCCGCACAACCACCATGGACCCTGCACAGCACAAGGGAACCCGCACAGCCACCAGGGACCCAGGACCCCCGCACAGCCACCAGGGACCCTGCACAGCCTCCAGGAACCCTACACAACCACCAGGGACCCTGCACAACCACACAGCCACCAGGGACCCCCGTACAGCCACCGGAGACCCCGCACAGCCACCCGGGAACCCGCACAGCCACCAGGGACCCCACACAGCCACCAGGGACCCCGCACAGCCACCAGGGACCCTGCACAGCCACCAGGGACACCGCACAGCCACCAGGGACCCTGCACAACCACCGGGGACCTTGCACAACTACCAGGGACCTCGCACAACCATCAGGGACCTCACACAACCATCAGGGACCCCGCACAGCCACCAGGGACCCCGCACAGCCACCAGGGACCCCGCACAGCCACCAGGGACCCCGCACAGCATCTGAAGAACCTTTCTCAATTTCGCAATCTCAGAAATTGCTAATTCAATCCCTTACGGACATGGTCCGACTGGATATAAGTCGCCTCACCTGTTTCTCCGTTCCACTGGCAAACAGCGTTCCCCCACAATCCAGGACTGTTCCTGAAGTCCTCATGAGCTTGATGACGTCAGTAACAGTCCACTGCACAAGACCGCTAGACTGCCAGAGGGGCAGGAGCCGCAGGGACAGGTCTTGTATGGACAGGATTGTAGGATCAGGTAAGAATAAATCCATTCTCCAATTCCCTAGACAAACAAGAAAAAATAACCCATGCAATGTGGGCACAGATCCACTGCTAAGGAAAACTTTTTTTTGCCTAGAGGTGGGCTTTAGGCTTCATGTACACTAGCCTACACTTGCAGCTGCTAAACTTGAGTTTAGGAGCTGCCGCTGTGTTTTTTTACCAAAGCATACCCTAAACACAACTCCATAAAAGCCTCCATAAAAGCCTATGTGTCAATGCTTTTAGCAGAGTTTAGGAGCTACCACGTTTAGGTGAGCTTCAACCTCCTTCTCCTGAACACAGAAGAATTGCATTGAGGATAGGAGCATTTTGACTGTCGGCCGTGGGAAGATGCAAAACGTGGCTAAAAAACAGCAAAACCATGGCAAAAATGTGCCATGATTTTTCCTGCGGTCGTGGTGAATGGAGGCCAGTGTACATTAAGCCTAAAAGTACAACTAAAGGCTCCTACTGTATATCACAGTCTGAACAAGAACCAAATCCAGTTACCATGTGAGCAAACCTCGTAAAGTAAAAAAATCTTTTACCATTCCTGACTTTGCCAAATCTTCCTTTAATGCTCCCCCTCCCAGACACTGCAGCTCACAGTAGGAGGTTTTCAGCAACAGTGGCAGAGCTGTCAATCCAGAAAGCAGTGGGCAGGATAGGTGTGGCCAAACTCTGATTAACAAGCTACAGGGTTATTAACCACTTGCTTACTGGGCACTTAAACCCCCCTCCTGTCCAGACCAATTTTCAGCTTTTAGCGCTGTCGCACTTTGAATGACAATTGCGCGGTCATACAACACTGTACCCAAATGAAATTTTTATCATTTTTTCCCACAAATAGAGCTTTCTTTTGGTGGTATTTGATCACCTCTGCGGTTTTTATTTTTTGTTAAAAAAATTGAAAAAGACTGAATTTTAAAAAAAAAAGTTATATATTTTTTATATTTTGTTATAAAATTTTGCAAACATGTAATTTTTCTCCTTCATTGATGTACGCTGATGAGGCGGCACTGATGGGCACCGATAGGTGGCAGTGATGGGCACTGATGGGTGGCAGTGATGGGCACTAATGGTTGGCAATAATGGGCACAGATTGCTTACACTGATGTCAGCACTGCTAGGTGGCACTGATTGGCACCACTGGTCGGCATTGATAGGTGGCACTTGTGGGCATTCATAGGTGGCACTGCTGGGCACTGGCAGGTGGCAATGACAGATGGCACTGGCAGGCTCAGATGAGGCATATGTGCCTCCTTCCTCTTCGGACCAATGTCCCTTTATCATAAGCTGGTGATCGGCTTTTTTTTCTCCTCACGCTATCAGCGTGAGGAGAAAAAGAAACCGATTAACGAGCTTTTGTTTACATCATGTGATCAACTGTCATTGGCTGATAGCTGATCACATGGTAAGGGGCCGGGATCGGCCCCTTTCTCGGATCTGTGATCATCCGAGTATCCGCGACTCGGTGATCACAGCGCGCGCCCTGCAGGGTGCGCGCGGTGCGCGTGCACAGGGGAGGACGTCCCATGACGGCCTCCCGGAAATTGAGGTCCGCGCTGTGGCCGTCATTCGGCTATGGCCCGGATCTCAAGTGGTTAATCAGCAGTGATAATGCTGATATAAATTTTTCACATCACTGTGGTGCCAGCAGGCACAGCCTACGTGAGAGTGGCTGCTCTGAATTCAGGGGCAGTGCAGTATTTTTGCCACACCATCATCTAAGGCTTCATTCACTGGCATGATCAACAGACATTTGTGGGAGTTTGCAGGGGAACTAAGAGAAAATTGTAATTGCAGGTGCACTTATAATTAAACTGGCTGTAAACCTCAGACATGAAATATGAAGAAAGCAGTTCCCTCTACAGTGTGTACTTGCCTCAATTAAGAGCACTAAGTGTAATTTCTGTCTTCTGCTTCATTCCTCTGCTATCAGCATGAATCACTTCTGATAAGTTTTCCTGACACCAAAAGAAAAAGAGTGACAGGGGAAAAACCTCCAGCAGATTGACAACCCTAGCTCTGTTCCTGTGAGCTGTGTCTCTTTACTCCAATCATCTCTTATAGCTCTCCTCACTGCACTCTGCAGTGTGTAATTTCAGCTCTCCGCCCCTTTTTTTCTGAACTCTCAGCCAAGCTTTAAAAATTAAGCACTTTGAACTCATGTAAGGAAAAGAAGACTGCAGATAAACAGGTATAGTGTCATTAAACCCAGACTTTACAAAGCCACTAAAGCATTTGTTTTGTGTAGAGCGAAATATACCTGATTGATTCTGTCTTCAGCTATCTCTGCCATCTTCTCTGTGTCCCCACAGCAGCCTGAGATGGTGTAGACCAGCTGGTATCCTCTACTGAGCATGCTCAATTTCAGTTCCCTTCTAAGCTCTTCATTTCCTCTATTTCCTTATCTGTGCAGCCCACATGACTACAGAGTCATATATGTGGGTGTATACACAGTGGTAAACGATACTCTCCTCCTACATGTCCTACAATTGCTAAATACTATGGGGGTTGAGGTTTGAAATACTATGCTGATTGATTATATTCACAAAAAAAACTTAGTTCTAATATTAAAAGCTTAGTTCTAATATAAATCGGTATTAAATATATCTAAAATAATTGCTAATACCTGTAAAGTAAAAAAAAAAAGCCTTGGATGCAGATGCTGTCTGAACAAAATGAAAACTAGTGTCAGTCATCTTTGACTTCGCCTACACCATATTAATGCTCAACAAATACACACTTGATGTTCGTGAAAGATCTATAGGGAGCTATAAAACAGTTTTTTTTGTTTTTTATTTTATATATATTTATAACCTTATTTGAATTGCTCTTCTGAAGCAGTCTTTTTTTTTTTTTTTTTTTTTTTTTTTTTAGTCAAGTGACTGGCATAACACCCATTAGGGCTGGCCAGATACAGACTGTAGAGAGCATACATCAGCAGAGTAATAGAAGCCCCCCCCCCCCCCCCCCCCCCAAAGATATTTCTCTGCAGATGCCAAAGAACAGGAAAATATCATGTGACCATACAACAGCGCAGCATGAATAAGGTACTTAGAGGATTTAAAAAAAAACTAAATCCAGTGCCATAATACTCTACCAAAAGTATTGGGATGCCTGCATTT
Source organism: Aquarana catesbeiana (assembly GCF_042186555.1). NCBI lineage: Eukaryota > Metazoa > Chordata > Amphibia > Anura > Ranidae > Aquarana > Aquarana catesbeiana. The sequence goes on along the minus strand of NC_133324.1, from coordinate 574,737,402 downwards.
ACACGCACATGGACTTTAACGGCATCCCAGTCTTTATCCGTAGGGTACAATATTGAGTTGGCCCACCCTTTGCAGCTATAACAGCTTCAACTCTTCTGGGAAGGTTTTCCACAAGGTTTAGGAGTGTGTCTATGGGAATGTTTGACCATTCTTCCAGAAGTGCATTTGTGAGGTCAGGCACTAATGTGGACGAGAAGGCCTGGCTTGCAGTCTCTGCTCTAATTCATACCAAAGGTGTTCTATCGTGTTGAGGTCAGGACTCTGTGCAGGCCAGTTAAGTTCCTCCAACCCAAACTCGCTCATTTATATCTTTATGGACCTTGCTTTGTGCCGAGCTGTTTCATTTGGAAAGAGAGACGAGACAGGGCTGTTCTTTGTCTCCCTTGCTATTCGCCCTCGCGATGGAACCACTGGCAATCATGACCAGATCAATATCAATATCAATATGCAAGGGTTCCGAAGGCAGGCAGGGGAGGACAGGATAGCACTGTACGCGGACGATGTCCTATTTTTCTTTGAGGCATTGAAACCTCCTTAAACACAGTGATACAAATGGTTGGGGAGTTTGGACGATTGGTTATCAACTGGGAGAAGTCGGCCTTATTGTCGGTTGACCCACTTGGCAGTCTGATACCGTCTGTTGCCCCCTGCCTAAAAGTAGTAGCAAAGCTGAAATATCTGGGTGTTTGGATCACAAGTGATACAAACCAGTATATTAATAACAATATAACCCCATTATTACTTAAATTAAAGCAAAAGGGAGATATCTGGAGTCGACTTCCGCTATCTGTAGCAGGGGGCTCCAATCTAATAAAGATGATATGGTTGCTGCAGATACTATACCTGTTTCACAATGCCCCAGTTTGGATAGGGCAAAAGTGGTTTAAAAGAATAGAATCCCTTTTTAGGGAATTCATTTGGAAGAAGGGCCAGCCTAGGATTAGTCTGCAAACTATGCAACTACCGATTAAAGAAGGGGGTATGGCAGTACCACACCCAAGATCATATTTCTTAGCATCTCAGCTGCAACATCTAGCGGGTTGTGGAGGTGTAGGAGGTGGAAACTCTAGTGACAGAATGATGCTAACGGGGGCCCCACATAACATACTAGTGGAGGCATTGGAGGCAGACTCATTCATTCATAGATTCCCGACTATAAAACTAGTTAGCAAAGTATGGAAGGTAATGAAGGCACTAATGAGGTATAATGGGATGACAGTGGGAGAGGCAGGGTATCAATTGGCTAAACCAGTTATATGAGGGCAATATAATGAAAACATTTTCAGATTTAAGACGGGAATTTAATATACCAAATAACTCCTTCTACAAATATCTCCAGATAAGACACGCTATTCAAACACAGTTTAGGTCACAAAGAATCAAATGGACCCAGACCACTACCCTCCTAAAAATAATCAAGTCAGATACAGCTAAAGGACTAATCTCTGAGTTATGTACCAGATTGGGAGCTTGAATATTGAGTGGAATAGGTCCCTCTAGGAGTAAAATGGAATGGGAGGAAGACGTGGGGGTAATGACCATGGAGGAGTGGAACAAGATTTTAGAAAGAGGGGAATTGGTTTTCGATCTCCCCTTCACAGAAAGTGTCCCACTTGTTCCTATTACATAGAGTCTACTATACCCCTAAAAAAATGTTCAAACTTGGGTGGAGACAGGATGATAAGTGTCCTAGGTGTAAGGCGACAGGCGACTTTATCCACATGGTGTGGAAGTGCCCAAAGCTATTTAGACATTGGGTGGAGATAATAGATAGGATAAATAAAATCTCCGGAACCACATTAGAGCGGTAGCCAAGACATGCCTACTAGGGAGTATGGAGGAATGTAAAGCTCCGATTGAAGTGGTATTGAGGTGCCTATTCCAGGCGAGGAAATTAATTGCACAGAAATGGCAGGCACAGACCCCCCCGACAATGAGAAATTGGGTTGATCATTAACTCAATAGTTTGTAGTAAAAAAGTGATATTCGTCAGGCGTGGTAATTACGGGAAGTTTGTGAGCATATGGAAGCCTTGGTTGGATGAGATAGGGTGTCCTCTATGAGGGGGCGTTGAAGAGTTTCTCCTTCGCTACCTGCCATCATCCTGCTCATACCCCTCTTTTGCATAGGACCTAGGTTGTTCTTTTTTTTTTTCTTTTTTTTTTCTTTCCCTTTTCCTTGTTGCTATTTTTTTGCTTTTTTTTTTTTCTCCGTGACACGGCCCTTTGCCTCTAAGGAACCTTGTCTTTCTTTTTTACCCCTGAGGCTCTATAATAAATAGAAGTAAAAACATTCAATGACTCTGTGTTGTAGGGGAGGGGAGGTAGGGGTGGGTTGGGAGGGAGGGGATGGGATGATAAAGTAATATAAATATTTTAAGTATTGTCATATACGACATAATGTCATGATGTTGTAACGTTTTTTCTGCTATTTGAGAAACAATAAAAAAGTATTTAAGTAAAAAAAAAAAAAATGCCTGTGCTGGATTGCCCTCACAAATTGCCTGCGATTTACGGCAGAAATACATGGAATATTTTGTGGGTAAAGGGGCAGTCAAGCAGATCAAGTGACTGAGACCTGAGTGGCTTGGCAGCAAATTGTAGCTGATCATTAATAATTTTTTATGTAGATCATAAACTCCTATTTAATTTTAACTACTGTTGTCTGTGTTTCTTATATATCTAATATGTTCCCAAATGGGCTTTACAAATTGCAGGAGTTGTCCCCATTTAAGAGCACATTGTCACTGTAACTACCAGGGCCGATCCTAGGGTCACCGGTGCCTGGGTGCAGAAATATTTCTGGCGCCCCCACATGGGCGTGGTCATCTTACCAACTCCTCCCCTTTACAAACGATTCTATGGCAACGACTCAAATACAGAGCTGCTCCTCTAAGAAGTCTTCGTTACCCTGAAATCCTCCCATGATCTCTTAACAATAAAGAAAATACAGGAAGAGAGAACACTAATGAGACCTGGAGGGGAGTCTCTCTGATGCACACAGAGAGGGCTTCTGTTAGAAAGAGTCCCAAGACATAATACAGGATACGGTCAAAGACTGCAGACATGATACAAGAGATGGTCAGAGACTGCAGACATAGTACAGGAGATGATCAGAGACTGCAGACATAATACAGGAGATGATCAGAGACTGCAGACATAGTACAGGAGATGATCAGAGACTGCAGACATAGTACAGGAGATGATCAGAGACTGCAGACATGGTACAGGAGATGATCAGAGACTGCAGAAATAGTACAGGAGATGATCAGAGACTGCAAACATGGTACAGGAGATGATCAGAGACTGCAGACATGGTACAGGAGATGATCAGAGACTGCAGACATGGTACAGGAGATGATCAGAGACTGCAGACATAATACAGGAGATGATCAGAGACTGCAGACATGGTACAGGAGATGATCAGAGACTGCAGACATAATACAGGAGATGATCAGAGACTGTAGACATGGTACAGGAGATGATCAGAGACTGCAGACATAGTACAGGAGATGGTCAGAGACTGTAGACATGATACAAGAGACAGTCAGAGACTGCAGACATGGTACAGGAGATGATCAGAGACTGCAGACATAGTACAGGAGATGGTCAGAGACTGCAGACATGGTACAGGAGATGATCAGAGACTGCAGACATGATACAAGAGATGGTCAGAGACTGCAGACATAGTACAGGAGATGGTCAGAGACTGCAGACATAGTACAGGAGATGATCAGAGACTGCAGACATGATACAAGAGACAGTCAGAGACTGCAGACATAGTACAGGAGATGGTCAGAGACTGCAGACATAGTACAGGAGATGGTCAGAGACTGCAGACATAATACAGGAGATGATCAGAGACTGCAGACATAGTACAGGAGATGATCAGAGACTGCAGACATGGTACAGGAGATGATCAGAGACTGCAGACATAGTACAGGAGATGACAGAGACTGCAGACATGATACAAGAGACAGTCAGAGACTGTAGACATGATACAAGAGACAGTCAGAGACTGCAGACATGGTACAGAAGCTGGTCAGAGATTGCAGACATGATACAAGAGATGGTCAGAGACTGCAGACATGATACAAGAGACAGTCAGAGACTGTAGACATGATACAAGAGATAGTCAGAGACTGCAGACATAGTACAGGAGATGGTCAGAGAATGCAGATATAATACAGGAGATTATCAGAGACTGCAGACATAGTACAGGAGATGATCAGAGACTGCAGACATGATACAAGAGACAGTCAGAGACTGTAGACATGATACAAGAGACAGTCAGAGACTGCAGACATAATACAGGAGATTATCAGAGACTGCAGACATAGTACAGGAGATGATCAGAGACTGCAGACATGGTACAGGAGATGATCAGAGACTGCAGACATGGTACAGGAGATTATCAGAGACTGCAGACATAGTACAGGAGATGATCAGAGACTGCAGACATGGTACAGGAGATGATCAGAGACTGTAGACATGGTACAGGAGATGATCAGAGACTGTAGACATAGTACAGGAGATGATCAGAGACTGCAGACATGGTACAGGAGATGATCAGAGACTGCAGACATAGTACAGGAGATGGTCTGAGACTGTAGACATGATACAAGAGACAGTCAGAGACTGCAGACATAGTACAGGAGATGATCAGAGACTGTAGACATGATACAAGAGACAGTCAGAGACTGCAGACATAGTACAGGAGGTGGTCAGAGACTGCAGACATGGTGCAGGAGATGATCAGAGACTGCAGACATAGTACAGGAGATGGACAGAGACTGTATACATGATACAAGAGACAGTCAGAGACTGCAGACATAGTACCGGAGATGGTCAGAGACTGCAGACATGATACAAGAGATGGTCAGAGACTGCAGACATAATACAGGAGATGGTCAGAGACTACAGACAAGATAGAATAGATGGTCAGAGACTGTAGACATGGTACAGGAGATGATCAGAGACTGCAGACATGGTACAGGAGATGATCAGAGACTGTAGACATGGTACAGGAGATGATCAGAGACTGCAGACATAGTACAGGAGATGATCAGAGACTGCAGACATAATACGGGAGATGGTCAGAGACTACAGACAAGATAGAATAGATGGTCAGAGACTGCAGACATAGTACAGGAGATGATCAGAGACTGCAGACATAATACGGGAGATGATCAGAGACTGCAGACATAATACGGGAGATGGTCAGAGACTACAGACAAGATAGAATAGATGGTCAGAGACTGCAGACATAGTACAGGAGATGATCAGAGACTTCAGACATGGTACAGGAGATGATCAGAGACTGCAGACATAGTACAGGAGACGGTCAGAAACTGTAGACATGATACAAGAGACAGTCAGAGACAGCAGTCATAGTACAGGAGATGATCAGAGACTGCAGACATAGTACAGGAGATGGTCAGAGACTGCAGACATGATACAAGAGATGGTCAGAGACTGCAGACATAGTACAGGAGATGATCAGAGACTGCAGACATGGTACAGGAGATGATCAGAGACTGCAGACATGGTACAGGAGATGTTCAGAGACTGCAGACATGGTACAGGAGATGATCAGAGACTGCAGACATGGTACAGGAGATGTTCAGAGACTGCAGACATAGTACAGGAGATGGTCAGAGACTGTAGACATGATACAAGAGACAGTCAGAGACTGCAGACATAGTACAGGAGGTGGTCAGAGACTGTAGACATGATACAAGAGACAGTCAGAGACTGCAGTCATAGTACAGGAGATGATCAGAGACTGCAGACATAGTACAGGAGATGATCAGAGACTGCAGACATGGTACAGGAGATGATCAGAGACTGTAGACATGGTACAGGAGATGATCAGAGACTGCAAACATAGTACAGGAGATGATCAGAGACTGCAGACATGGTACATGAGATGATCAGAGACTGCAGACATAGTACAGGAGATGGTCAGAGACTGTAGACATGATACAAGAGTCAGTCAGAGACTGCAGACATAGTACAGGAGATGATCAGAGACTGCAGACATGGTGCAGGAGATGATCAGAGACTGTAGACATGATACAAGAGACAGCCAGAGACTGCAGACATAGTACAGGAGGTGGTCAGAGACTGCAGACATGGTGCAGGAGATGATCAGAGACTGCAGACATAGTACAGGACATGGTCAGAGACTGTAGACATGATACAAGAGACAGTGAGAGACTGCAGACATAGTACAGGAGATGGTCAGAGACTGCAGACATGGTACAAGAGATGGTCAGAGACTGCAGACATAATACAGGAGATGGTCAGAGACTACAGACAAGATAGAATAGATGGTCAGAGACTGTAGACATGGTACAGGAGATGATCAGAGACTGCAGACATGGTACAGGAGATGATCAGAGACTGTAGACATGGTACAGGAGATGATCAGAGACTGCAGACATAGTACAGGAGATGATCAGAGACTGTAGACATGGTACAGGAGATGATCAGAGACTGCAGACATAGTACAGGAGACGGTCAGAGACTGTAGACATGATACAAGAGACAGCCAGAGACTGCAGACATAGTACAGGAGGTGGTCAGAGACTGCAGACATGGTGCAGGAGATGATCAGAGACTGCAGACATAGTACAGGAGATGGTCAGAGACTGTAGACATGATACAAGAGACAGTCAGAGACTGCAGACATAGTACAGGAGATGGTCAGAGACTGCAGACATGGTACAAGAGATGGTCAGAGACTGCAGACATAATACAGGAGATGGTCAGAGACTACAGACAAGATAGAATAGATGGTCAGAGACTGTAGACATGGTACAGGAGATGATCAGAGACTGCAGACATGGTACAGGAGATGATCAGAGACTGTAGACATGGTACAGGAGATGATCAGAGACTGTAGACATAGTACAGGAGATGATCAGAGACTGCAGACATGGTACAGGAGATGATCAGAGACTGCAGACATAGTACAGGAGATGGTCAGAGACTGTAGACATGATACAAGAGACAGTCAGAGACTGCAGACATAGTACAGGAGATGGTCAGAGACTGCAGACATGATACAAGAGATGGTCAGAGACTGCAGACATAATACAGGAGATGGTCAGAGACTACAGACAAGATAGAATAGATGGTCAGAGACTGTAGACATGATACAAGAGACAGTCAGACACTGCAGACATGGTACAGAAGCTGGTCAGAGATTGCAGACATGATACAAGAGATGGTCAGAGACTGCAGACATGATACAAGAGATGGTCAGAGACTGCAGACATGATACAGGAGATGGTCAGAGACTGCAGACATGATACAAGAGATGGTCAGAGACTGCAGACATGATACAAGAGAAGGTCAGAGACTGCAGACATGATACAGGAGATGGTCAGAGACTGCAGACATGATACAAGAGAAGGTCAGAGACTGAAGACATGATACAAGAGAAGGTCAGAGACTGAAGACATGATACGATACAGGAGACGGTCAGAGACTGCAGTTTCTATGGACGTTAGTAGATAATGGCCGATCGGCCCTCTCACCTGACCCAGCGATGGTTCCTCTGATCAGGAGTCAGCTCACTCTGAATTGCCCATGGTGACTCCGCTGGGTAGAACCCAGATCTGTATTCTGGCAATGACTCCATTCCTTTCTCTGCCAGGGATGGCACCAGGCTGTGTGTCTTTCACTCTGGTGGCGCAGGGCAGTGGGGTTTCCTCTCTGATGGTGTTCCCTCAGCACTGCCCTCTCCCTCTGGAGTCCTGGGTGTACTTCCCTGAAAGCTTTCCCAGGCTCCTGTATCTCTCTCTCTCTCCCATTCAGCTGAGCCTGCTGTGTGGGCTGCAGTTTCCGTGTTACAGTGGGGCTGCCAGTCCTCGGGACTACATGTCCCACAATCCTCTTCTCCTTTTTCTATTCTATTTTTCCCTAGCTGATATAAAGGCGGGGGAAGAAACATAGTGGGAGGCTGTGCTGGCCAGTGCCGCTCACTAGTATAGCAGTGCACGTGCGGAGGAGAGGGAGAGGGAGGGGAAGGGGCGAAAGGAGAGCCCGCAGCTGCAGTGACGGCACTAGGGTTGGTGTCACCAGGTGCGGTATAACATGGTGTCACCCTCCTTCCACCAACATTAGTCCCCCCTTCGTCAGTGCAGACCCCCCACTAAGTGTAAACCCCTCTCTCAGTACAGACCCCCCTTCATCAGTATGGACCCCCCCAGGACAAACCACCCCCCTCCATTAGTAGACCCCCACCAGGACAACCCCCCCTCCATTAGTACAGATCCCCCCAGGACAAAGCCCCCCTTCATTAGTACAGACCCCCCAGGACAACCCCCCTCCATTAGTACAGACCCCCAGGACAAACCCCCCCTCTATTAGTACAGACCCCCAGGACAAACCCCCTCCATTAGTACAGACCCCCCAGGAGAACCCCCCTCCACTAGTACAGACCCCCACAGGACAAATCCCCCCTTCATTAGTACAGACCCCCCAGGACAAACCCTCCTCCATTAGTACAGACCCCCCAGGACAAACCCCCACCATTACTACAGACCCCCCAGGAAAACCCCCCCTCCACTAGTACAGACCCCCACAGGACAAATCCCCCCTTCATTAGTACAGACCCCCCAGGACAAACCCCCCCTCCTCTAGTACAGACCGCCCACCAGGACAAACCCCCCTCCAATAGTACAGACCCCCCAAGAGGACAAACCCCCCTCCATTAGTACAAACCCCCCCCAGGACATCCCCCCTCCATTAGTACAGACCCTCCCGGACAAACACCCCCCTCCATTAGTACAGACTCCCCCAGAACAACCCCCCTCCATTAGTACAGACCCCCCCAGGACAACCCCCCTCCATTAGTACAGACCCCCAGGACAAACACCCCCCTCCATTAGTACAGACCCCCAGGACAAACACCCCCCTCCATTAGTACAGACCCCCAGGACAAATCCCTCCATTAGTACAGACCCCCCAGGACAAATCCCCCCTTCATTAGTACAGACCCCCCAGGTCAACCCCCCTTCATTAGTACAGACCCCCAAGACAACTCCCCCTCCATTAGTACAGACCCCCAGGACAACCCCCCATTAGTACAGACCCCCAGGACAACCCCCCCATTAGTACAGACCCCCAGGACAACCCCCCATTAGTACAGACCCCCAGGACAACCCCCCCATTAGTACAGACCCCCCAGGACAACCCCCAGGACAACCCCCCATTAGTACAGACCCCCAGGACAACCCCCCCATTAGTACAGACCCCCCAGGACAGCCCCCCATTAGTACAGACCCCCCAGGACAACCCCCCCATTAGTACAGACCCCCCAGGACAACCCCCCATTAGTACAGACCCCCAGGACAACCCCCCCATTAGTACAGACCCCCCAGGACAACCCCCCATTAGTACAGACCCCCAGGACAACCCCCCCATTAGTACAGACCCCCCAGGACAACCCCCCATTAGTACAGACCCCCCGGACAACCCCCCCATTAGTACAGACCCCCAGGACAACCCCCCATTAGTACAGACCCCCCAGGACAACCCCCCCATTAGTACAGACCCCCCAGGACAGCCCCCCATTAGTACAGACCCCCCAGGACAACCCCCCCATTAGTACAGACCCCCCAGGACAGCCCCCCCATTAGTACAGACCCCCAGGAAACCCCCCATTAGTACAGACCCCCCAGGACAACCCCCCATTAATACAGACCCCCAGGACAACCCCCCATTAGTACAGACCCCCCAGGACAACCCCCCCATTAGTACAGACCCCCCGGGACAGCCCCCCATTAGTACAGACCCCCCAGGACAACCCCCCATTAGTACAGACCCCCCAGGACAACCCCCCCATTAGTACAGACCCCCCAGGACAACCCCCCCATTAGTACAGACCCCCCAGGACAGCCCCCCCATTAGTACAGACCCCCAGGAAACCCCCCATTAGTACAGACCCCCAGGACAACCCCCCATTAGTACAGACCCCCAGGACAACCCCCCATTAGTACAGACCCCCAGGACAACCCCCCATTAGTACAGACCGCCCCAGGGACAAACCTCCCTCTATCAGTACAGACACATAACACCCGTGCGGCAGCTAGAGAGGACAGTGTGAAGCCGTGCCGCCCGGGTGAAGAACAGATCGAGACAGCCAGGCAGCAGCTTAGGCGGGAGTGAGAGACAGAGGAGAGAACCTGTGTCAGGCTGCAGGCACGGGCCGCCCCCCCCTCCTCCCCCCCCTCCTCCTCCCCCCAGCGAAGTCACTGCGCGGCTGGTCTCTCTCAACACAGAGACCAGCCGCTCCGATCTCCGGCGGCTGCTCTCCTCTGACAGGAGGAGGAGGGAGGGGGGACGGGCTCTAGCAGTGAAAAGCACAGCGGCCGCTCCGCGGCGGTGACCTGCGGACAGAGCTATCCAGAAGTGTCCAGAAGCACAGAGGGGAGAATGAGGAGGGAGGGGAGCACTCTGGCGCTTCAGCGCCCCCACCTCTCTGGCGCCTGGGTGCACTGCACCCCGTGCACCCGCCTGGGACCGGCCCTGGTAACTACAACCACTTATGAAATACACTGGTATTGTGCAATTAAATAATAGGCCACACATTGTTTAGTAAAAACCTTTTTACTCCAAGCACATTCACATGTGCATTTTAAGGTTTTAAAACAAACCAACATCTTGGTGGATAACATGTATGTTTTGCATAATTTCTCCTTTTTTGGGGCTAAACAGGCATGTTCTAAAACATTAGATACAAACCCCAAACCCAGGAACTTACAAAGTTTGAGTTTGGTAGTGAAGTGAAGGCCAAGCAAGACATTAGTATCCCAAGACTGTGTGGATGTTGCTATTCTCAGATGGGGTGATCTCACCCCTCTAAAAGCCAAAATTTGAAGCCACGTACACATAGAGGTTATGCCTCTACGTGTACGTGGCTTCAAATTTTGGCTTTTTTGGCTTTTTGGCAATTAAATGTCCCTTATAAACCCATGCCTAAAATGTGTGTAGTTCCAAACATCTATTTTTTGAAACACACAAAACACACAGTGTGTCAACATGTGCTATCTCCCATCACAGGGGTATCAATGGACGCGTTTCGGGGGTGCAACCACTTCCTTTGAGTTACTTTAGTTATGAGAAAGGGGTTGCACCCACGAAACGCATCCATTGATACCCTGTGATGGGAGATAGCACATGTTGACAAATTGTGTGTTTTGGGGTTTTGGCTAAATAGATATATGGAACTACACACAGTTTAGGCATTGGATCATGGAGCAAATAAGAATGTTAAGGCCCAATTTGGGGGCACCTTCAAATTTTGGGTTTTGGATTCTAAAAAACCCATAAACATTACAATTCCCATTAGTTAGGGCAGTGTTTACCAACTCTCCTCCTCAAGATGCAAACCCAGGTCATATTTTCGAGATTTCTTGAATTTGGCACAGGTGATGTCATTTTCACTGTTGGTAATTCGCACTGTCGTTTTTAGACTAAGCAAAATATAGAAAACAGGACCTGGTGGTGCACCTAGAGGAGTGGAGTTCTGCCCCTAAACTTTCACATTTCAAAGTCATAAAAACATGGTAATAAGTAAAAGGGCAAACAGGAGCCATCAAGTGGAACAATAAATTTCAGACCAGACAAGAGGAAATAAAAATTTGGCAAGCATGTCCACAAAATCTCTTATTCTTCACTGTAAAGCAGTGGCAGCCTCCTTGATTTGCTCCAGTTCCTTCAAACAATTCAACATATCAACATATCTGCACTCATTCTGCCAATAGTGCATCGTGGAAGGTCATGACCTAGTAAGAAAAGTAAAAACTATTAAGGGAACGATGATCAAGTGGCTGAGGCCCTACATAGTGAGTTATGGTCAACTTACTAGTCAAATTCTGGAAATACTTACCTACCCAGTCTATTGCTGCTTGCAACCTGCTTGCCCTTCAGACAACTACACTACTAGAAATGTACACACTGCTCTGTAATCTTGGCCCTGGTGCCTGGTTCTCCAAAAGTCGGGTACCTAGCAACACTGCCAGCTCCTTCCACCTCTTCCTTATCCATGCTAATGTTAAGGCACTACATACTTTGCTAATGTGTGGAGTGGGTGTTTGGTTTGTACATCTAAACACTCGACATGTATACACATTTGAAGCAAGATTCCAAGAATACTTACTTGCGCAAACAAGAGGCTCCGAATACTTTCTTCCTCTTCTGGGTCGCTATGGCCCTCAGTGTGACTCACATCAGGGGATTTGATGTCCACAATGGCAATGTCTGTGCTGGGTCCAGGAGTCAGATCCCATGGATCCAAACAAACATCCTGGGTGAGCTCACCACACTTACTTTCCTCTAAAAAGAAACAATACACCATTCATTAAGCCACCCCAAGTCCCATCTGTTTCTAGCATCCATTTTGCTACATTAGTTGACCAACCTTGCACTTGGTCTGATGTCAATGTTTGCTCCTGACTAGTGGACTCCACCATGCTGCACTCTGGTTTTTGTTCTGTGAAAATGCATAGAAAAGGGAAGGTGATTTTCCAGAGGGCAAACACTTGACCAGTGCTACCATTGAAAAAGTCCTGCAGTTGCCCCTCACTTCTCTTGTCTCCTATGGGATACCATGGCCTTATCCTCCAAGAATGACAAAGGGTAAACCCGGCTACGAGGGGGTATGGCACCAGGTTGAAGGTCAATTGCGCAATCATGCGACTGGTGTGGAGGCTTGACCTTTGTCAAAGACATCGCTAAAATTGCAGTACTCCTCCAGCAGGGAGGAGAGTGAAGAGGTGCACAGGACCTTGGCTACCTTCTGGAAGCATATCTTACTGCATCATGGCAACCAAGAGAGAACCTCAGCACGGAGCCAATCAAAATAGGGGTTGTGCCTCTGTAACCAAGGATAACCAATAACCAGCGGAAACTTAGGTGAGGAAATAATTTGGAATTGGATTATCTCATGGTGAAGAGCCCGTATGGCCATGGACAACGTCTCATGAGTCACATGGGCAGGCTGTAGAGGTCTCCCATCAAGAGTGGCAATGTGAGTGGTGGAATCGTGTGCTTCGATACAAAAGCAGCATCAATGAACAGGCCTGCGGCCCCAGAGTCGGTTAGAGCCTGTATCTCAACGGACGACTCAGCCCAAGAAAGGGTAACTGAACACAGGGGCTTATCCTTCTGGATAACTGGGGACGAAACAATGCCACCTAAGGTCTGTCCGTGACAAGACCTCAAAAAGTGACCTGCCTGGCCACAATAAAGGCACAATCTTTCTCTCCTCTTAAGTGTTCTCTCATCCGCAGAGAGACGCATGAAGCTCAAGTGCATGGGTTCATCTGAGGGAGGCAAGGGTGGGACTGCAAAGCTCGGAGACAAATGTACAGGAGGCTTCCGCAAGAGCACCTTAAAAGAGAGTTTTCTCTGAGTCTGGAGTCAATGAGGATGGCAAACGTGATCAACCTCTCCAGCTCAGTGGGTATATTTCGTGCTGCTATCTCATCCTTGATGGTATCCGAGAGACCATGAGAAAAAGCAGCCACGAGGGCCTCATTGTTCCAAGCAACCTCTGCTGCCAGAGTACGGAATCCAATGGCACAATCGGCAACAGTTCTTGTACTCTGTTTGATGGACATGAGGCACTTGGCAGCAGAAGCAGAGCGTGCAGGAATGTCAAATACCCTTTTTAAAAGAAGCCACAAACTCAGGGTAACTCAAGACAACAGGTTTTTGCGTCTCCCATAGAGGGTTTGCCCAGGCCAAGGCTGTCTCAGAAAGCAAAGATATCACAAAACCTACTTTGCTTCTGTCCATGGGAAACGCCTGGGGCAGCATCTCAAGTATATCTCAACCTGGTTGAGTTAAAACCTCTGCATTGTTTGGTTAGTGGTGCCTCTTGCTTAGGTGTTGCAGCCTCTGGGGCCTTTCAAAAAGTTGTGTATATGTAATGACAGATCATGTGACACTTAGATTTCACATAGTTGGACATCATTTGACTAATTATGTGACTTCTGAAGGTAATTGGTTGCACCAGAGCTTTTTATGGGCTGCAACATAGGTAAAAATCCAAGGGGGGTGAATACTTTTGCAAGGTACTGTACAGATGGAAATTGGGGCATAGGTGGGTAGTGGTCTATACTGCTTAGATTGAGGCCTATATTGGGACCAGCTTATGGGTTAAGCCAGACATTATGGTTTGTCTTGTGTTCTGTCTTGCAGGCATCTTATCATTTAGCATGACAGATAACTTTACTTCCCCTCATTTTCTACCCCAATTCATTGACCTGTACCGGGAGCTGCCCTGTCTCTGGAAGGTCAAGAGTAGAGACTACTCCAATAAAAGCTTGAGGAAGGCAGTTTTGGAGAAAATGGTGGAGTTAGTCAAAAGAGTGTACCCCAGGGCAGACATCAACTATGTCAAGCAAAAAATTGCTAACCTGAGGAGTACTTTTAAAAGGGAGCTGAACAAGGTCCTGGAATCTGAGAGGTCAGGAGCAGCAGCGGATAACCTATATGTCCCCAGGCTATGGTATTACCACAGCCTGCAGTTTTTAACCGACCAGACAGAACCCAGGCCTTCGCTGTCTACACTCCCTTCAACATCTGCTGAGGCTACAGCTCCTGAGGTCCGCACAGGTCCTGATGCACAGGATGAAGATGTGAAGGAGGCCAGCTTGACCCAGGTATAACATTGTTGAACATATTTGTATCCAAAAATACAATAATGATAACTAGACGTTATTGGTAAAATATTTCTACAGTGGGGCAAAAAAGTATTTAGTCAGCCACCAATTGTGCAAGTTTTCCCACTTAAAGTGGTGTTCCGGACGAAATTATACTTTTTAAATAAAAATACCCCTATAATACACAAGCTTAATGTATTCTAGTAAAGTTAGTCTGTAAACTAAGGTCTGTTTTGTTAGTTTATAGCAGTAGTTTGTTATTTTATCAACTTACAGCAGGCCGTAGCCATCTTAAGTGTGGGCATCTGAAGCCAGACTGTATTTCTTTCTGGATCTCATCCTTGCAGATCTCGCACATGCTCAGTGCAGCACAAGCAGTGTAATAGGTTTCAGGTAAGGTTTCCATAGCAACGGCAGTGTCAGAGGAAGTTGCCTCCCCTTCCCAGAAGGCATTGCAAACAGGAAATGATGCGATGGGCCACGGCCAGGGAGGAGGAAGTGAAAAATGAATACAGCAGATATACAGTAGGTGCTGAGAAAAAAAATTTAAAAATATCTAATTCGTTTACATTGCACAGTTTAGTGAGGGATGCTAAAGAGTTGTAAAAGTGGGTGGAACTCCACTTTAAAAAGATGAGAGAGGCCTGTAATTGTCATCATAGGTATACCTCAACTATGAGAGACAAAATGTGGAAACAATCCAGACAATCACATTGTCTGATAGTTGAAAGAATTTATTTGCAAATTATGGTGGAAAATAAGTATTTGGTCACCTACAAACAAGCAAGATTTCTGGCTCTCACAGACCTGTATCTTTTTCTTTAAGAGGCTCCTTTGTCCTCCACTCATTACCTGTATTAATGGCACCTGTTTGAGGTTGTGGACAGGTGTCTTTTATACTGATAACAAGTTCAAACAGGCACACTCCAAACTCCACTATGGTGAAGACCAAAGAGCTGTCGAAGGACACCAGAAACAAAATTGTAGACCTGCACCAGGCTGGGAAAACTGAATCTGCAATAGGCAAGCAGCTTGGTGTGAAGAAATCAACTGTGGGAGCAATAATTAGAAAATGGAAGACATACAAGACCCACTGATAATCTCTCTCGATCTGGGGCTCCACACAAGATCTCACCCCATGGGGTCAAAATGATCGCAAGAACGGTGAGCAAAAATCCCAGAACCACACGGGGGGACCTAGTGAATGACCTGCAGAGAGCTGGGACCAACGTAACAAAGGTTACCATCAGTAACACACCACGCTGCCAGGTACGCAGATCCTGCAGTGCCAGACATGTCCCTTTGCTTAAGCCAGTACATGTCCGGGCCCGTCTGAGGTTTGCTAGAGAGCATTTGGATGATCCAGAAGAGGATTGGGAGAATGTCATATGGTCAGATGAAACCAAAGTAGAACTGTTTGGTAGAAACACAGCTCGTCGTGTTTGGAGGAGAGAGAATGCTGAGTTGCAACCAAAGAACACCATACCTACTGTGAAGCATGGGGGTGGCAACATCATGCTTTGGGGCTGTTTCTCTGCACAGGGAACAGGACGACTGATCCGTGTACATGAAAGAATGAATGGGGCCATGTATCGTGAGATTTTGAGTGCAAACCGCCTCCCATCAGCAAGGGCACTGAAGATTAAACGAGGCTGGGTCCCCACTGTACCTTAACAAAGTGGTTTCTCTATCAATAGACAGTAGTGACCAAAATTGATTTGAACAAGAATGAAAAACACAGGAAAATGTCAGTCTGGAGGAGACAGCGGCCAGCAGCCAGGCGGAGTCGCAGATCCCTCCCCTACGCCCGCCTGCTAAAAGGGCCAGGAAGAGCAGGAATCTGGAGGAGGCCACAGCTTCCTTCCTCAGCCAGGCCACTACTGAACTCCGTACCGACCCAAATGAGGCTGAGGGATTTGCCATGGTGAATGCCAAAAAATTAAGGCAGGTGGCCGGTGAGCAAAGGAGCAGGTGTGAGTAACTCATCCTGCAGCTCCTCAACAAGGGGGTGAGGGGACAAATTTCAGAAAACACACACCTGTGTGATTTTGTGACCCTACATCCACCACCTCCACAGCTAACCCACACACCACAGCCACCCCACCCACCACAGCAGCATGACGGTCAGTGGCAATACCAGCCACAAGATCCCCAACAAGGCTGCTGGACTGGGGATTTTCACCCCTTCCCCACTTACTAATTTCTTTTTTTTTTTCTTTAATAATGATTTTATTTGTTATATTTTCTATATTTTTGTATGCATAGGATGCACTTTTTGGTTACGTTCTTTGTATTGGATGGCAGATAGCACCTCTAATTTAATTTGTTTTATTTTTTTTTCCGCACAATAAAAAAAATGTGTAGAATAATAGTTGGCTAGTAGTAGTGTTTTACTTCAAATGACGGTTTGGGAGTAGGCAGTTATATTTAAAAAAATACAATGTAAAATTAACAAGGGACACCAACATAGTTGTATCTTTGATCTTAAAAACTACGGGATAATGGTGTTGTGGTAAAAAAAAAAAAAAACAACAAGCATAATAATAATATTCTTGATATCACTAGAAAACAAAAGCCTTTTAAAATATTTTTGCCATACCTCCATCAGTATCACCAGCAAAGCAGCTTCATTATTATCTCATTAAAGAAGACGAGAATGTGCGCTGCATTTCAACATTTCATAATTTGCCGCATCACAAATGTTTATTCTCCATTACGAACGCTAGTTTACAAGACCGACCGCTTCCGGCTCATTCCTTGCTTCCAAAAATGCGTGTTTGTACTTTCGACTTATGTGTGACGGACTTGTGTACTGACCATACGAAAATCAGACAACAGACCATTGTCCGCCGAAAATTTACTAGCCTCCCATCCAACATTTGTTGGCTGAAAGTTGGACAACAATTGTCAAAAGGAGCGTACTAACGGTCCACTGCCAACAATCGCATCATGTGTACGAGGCTTTAAGGGGAGATCTGTTGCTTTTGTGTTTCCAGGAAAATAATGAAGGAAAATCTCCCCCAACAGGCCACTGATTACAAAAAATAAAGTGACATCACTTAAAAAATGCCTACACCTAAACTTTAACTAGATATTCAAATGAAACCCAACTTCAGAAATAACTAAGCTCAGAGAGCATTCCTTTTTTTCAAAGAGAACATTACCTACTCCTTCATTAAATGAACCACTTAAAGTGAAACTTTAGCAAACAATACAACATTTGCAAGCAGAAAAGTTTTTTTTTTTAATTATTGCAGAAAAGACTTAATGAGGTTGATTGCTGAAGGAATTGAGAATCTTCACCCCCCAAAAATGTTGGGTTTTTATTGCTGTCTATGTCCCCACTGGGGAATTTCCTTTTCTTACCATGAAAGTGCAGGAAAACACACTGACACTAGAATAGGAACAGAGGACAAAATATTCCAAGGAAGCTGCCAAAGGTGGTAAAATGTAATTATTTGGTCTCAACAACAAACGATATGTCTGTCGGAAATTCAATATAGCTCACCATCCAAATAACACCATTCCTACAGTAAAGCATGGAGGTGGTTATATCCTGTTATGAAGTGTTTCTCTGCAGCAGGGACTGGAGCACTTGTCAGGATAGAAGAAAATATGAACAGGGCAAAATACCATCCAATTCTTGAACAATATCTGCTGCCCTCTGCCAGAAAGTTGTCAATGTGATGAAGGTTTGCCTTCCAGCATGACATTGACCCAAAGCACACAGCAAAAATGACCATACAGTGGTTGAAGGAGAAAGAGGTGAATGTTCTTGCATGGCCTAGTCAGAGCCCAGACCTAAACTCCATTGAAAATCTGTGGAATGGCTTGAAGACTGCAGTCCACAGTCACCATCAAATTTAACTTAACTTATTCTGCAAAGAAGAGTGGGCAAATATTGCAAAGTCTAGATATGTAAAGTTAGTAGAGACATTTTCCCAATACACTAAAGGCTGTAATTAACGCAAAAGGTAGTTGACATAAGGGGGTGTTCCTTTTTCCAACTCAGTGATACAGTTTTGGTTTTTTTTAATGTTGGTGTTATATCTTACACTTGGATGTTATAAGTTGCACTAGTAAATATAGCAAGATAAAACAAAAACTGTGTCTATCTTCATTTCAGGCTGCAAAGAATTATAATGTGATTATTTTAAAGGGGTGATTCTTTTCTATACCCAATGTAATTACTATGCAGCCGCTTAACACCAAGAGAATCATAGTCATCACTATTGTAGCTTGGGCAACAAGTAAAGACAAGAGGTCTGCAAGGATAGTCACATAGTGGATTACTCGGTTGAAAATTAAAACAATCACAGCTTTATTGAAAAAATAATAAATTGCAGTAACAAAAACAAACACAATTTCCTTCACCCAATCAGTGATTAAAAATAGACAACAATGTCTAAAAATAGGCCTGGCAGCTGCACACAAACAGATATACTCCCAGTTGTGGAATAACTTCCTGACTGGTAGGAACCATAAAAAGAGGGGAACTCAGGATATACCTTCAAAATTCAATGGAATATACAGATAATAGGGCTAAGAATTGTCCCGTTGGGGCAAAGTCCGATTGTACAATTAATTTTCCTCCATTGTTGGTATAAAATGTTGGGATGCTACTTTGTGACTGTGGATGTTTGCAGGTTAGCATATGACAATGCCTAATAACACTAGCAATGAGGGCAGTCCGTGCAGGTAAGTATACACGCTAGTTGTGGAATCTAGTGGATAGCAGTTCCTCATTAGAACAGGTGTAATGTGCATAAATGCTGCTGCATATCTGTGGGTATAGGCTGATTTGCGTATGCCTGGGAGCCTAAATGCAAATATAGTGGGAGTAGTCTGATATATGCAATATACAGTGGCAGTTCTAGGTGTGGAGGTATGTTGGATGGATGGATGTCTCACCATCTTGGCGTCTTCACCATATCCAACTTACTATGTTGCGTTTGGAATCACCCACGGGTTGCCGGCATCAGACTATCCTAAAGTCTGTTGTAAACACAGCACCCACAAGATCATCTGCACATATCCACAGCGGTCATTCTGTGGAAAGATGTCACATGCGTGATGACGCCACACAGACACATTTTTGTTCGCCAATTACATCTAACTTTCTTTTACAGCTTCCACAGAGGTCTATCAGGTATCACATATGCATACTTGCCTTTTTGCCATGCTGGAACAATATTTTTTCATTTTCAACAGTAAAATTTTCAGTAATCCACTATGTGACTATGCTTGCAGACCTCTTGTCTTCACTTGTTGTATGTAAAACAAGGGGCTTGTTTACACATGTGTTCTAAAGAGCGATTTAAAGTGGATTGCTTTTCAGAGGGCATTTGACTGGTAGTGGAGATGTATTGTGTCGCCTCCTCACCGCCTGTTTTAATCCCTTAAATCCCTCACCACAACCATGTGCACTGCGATTAGTTCAGTCGTGGCATGGCCTCATTCATTTAAATGGGTCACATCCGGCAAACTGTACTGCCCAATGAATGCAACAGGGGGATTATCTTTGCCACGGAATATGTATATCCATATACCTGTAGCACCCCCTAGCTGTGTTGCTAGAGTGCCAGGATTTTTGTTTGTTAGTGTAGGTAAATTTCAGGTTTGGCTGGCAGCTAAGCCTTTGTGTTTTTCTGGGTCAGGGTTTGAGTGACTCAGGTCGGCTGGATGACTCATCAGCAGCTTCTCTGGTAAACATCTTCCTGTTATCTGGAAACTTGGAGAAGGTTCCAGAAGCAGATAGGAGGAGTCCAGGAGGAGATAGCTGGAGTATTCTGAGGGCCCTGACCATAGGGTTGCCACCTCATCCCTTTAAAATCTAACACATATATTTTTGCACAGGTTCTGTAGCTGGAGAGGGAGTGTTAGGCTGCCGTTGCCTTTGAGGAAGCTCTCCAGTGTGGGGGGGGGGAGTGGGTGACCTTGGGCCTGGAGTCGGGTGCGGACAGGACCCTCTTCAAGACACACAGAGGTGTCCTGGCCAGGAGGCACGGAAGCAAGGAAAAGACAGCTGGAAAACACTGCCAGGCAAGTCTCCAGGAGGAAAAGGAACAGCCAAGTGGGCTGGTGAGTGAAACACAGTCAGGAGGACTGAGAGGCATGCCTGAGGGGACTGAGATGGAGCAGTCTGGGATAGGTGTAGAGCCAGTAAGGAAGACTGTGGTGGCATGGGCAGGAGAAAGGGGCAGCTACAGCCAGGAGGGCTGGCATTGCCTGTAGAGGTGGTACTGGGAGCAGTAGTCACAGATAGGACAGCTAGCACAAAAGACTTTTGTGGAGACTGTGGAGACTGTGCTGAATCTGAAACTGTGCTAGCTGGTCCTGGGAGTTACTGTTCTGCAAGCAAGTGTGCGCTGGAGGTAGAAGAGGAAAGCATATATATACTGGGTATATAAAGTTCAAGTCCCTAAAGAGTTCTACTGATCAAATGGGCATCCCATATTTAGACTTTCCTATCCAAGTTCAATTCCTCTAATAAAAAAATAAAAACAAAGCTGCAAGGACTGCTTCTTGTCTCTGAAGTGAATGGAAAATTTGTGTGTTTGGCTGAGCAGGGTGGGAGGCGACCACATACACCAGCGGCCCCTATGGGGGTAGCGCTACATGCCATTGCAGTTTGGGGGGAATTTAGGGGGATTTTAAAATGTGGCTGTTTTAAAAAGTGTAAACTAGGCCAATATATGCAAAATATTGTATATCATTGCTGGAGTTAAGTTTTTAGGAGATTTTAGTGACAGATAGGAGCAGCTTACAAGCATGTAGAGATAAGGATTTTTTTTTTTATTATTTCAAAATGTAATCTACAGCTGTTCCAAAAATGTCTTTTATCTTGTGGTCAGCAAGCAATGACAGGGCTGCACTGTGTACAGTGTATATACTAATAATATTTATTGTAAACTTGATCTAAGCACTCCATCCTGTTTCCAGGTTAGCTGCTAAACATAGTTACTACAGTTGGCTGACATGAAAACAAAATATCTATTGTTTGTGTAATTATTAATAGATCCGGTATGAGCAGCCTGCTGCAGACTGGCCTCTAACAGGTACAGCTCAGGCCTCAAGGCGTCTGCTCAGCTTCACGGATTTCTGGCAGATCGTCCACGCATTGCGCCAATTTTACAAAGGACAGGCAATCGCAGTGTATACGCAGTGTTAAAAACCTGGTTATTACAAACATTGAAAAATTCATAGGCGCCCCTAAGGATTCTATCTTGCCTCCCCATGGCAAATGTCGGTGTGCGACGGATTCATGTATCTATTAGAAAAACGTACATGAATTTGTGGCAAGCACCACGTGCAGAGTCGCACTGAGGCTGGGATGTAAAGCTGCATTCACATCTAGTGTTTACTAAACGCGCTTTTTTTCGTGCATGTTTTCGCATGGCGTACACACGACAAAACGCAGCAAAGTAGCTTTTGTCGCGTTGAACCTTGCGTGTTTTTTACTGCATGTCTTGCCATTTTTGTTGCACATTTTTCTGCGCAGCAAAATGCATGTCTTCTTGCCAGCACCCTGCATTCACTATATCTGGTCTGCCACAGTACACAGAACATGGAAATGCAATTATTCTAGTAAATATAAACTGCAGCAGTATATGTCAGTCTTGTGACTTCTATCAGTATCTGGTTAAAGCTTGTAGGAAGATTTTTTTACTCTGGCTGTCCTATTAGGCTGCAGGACCCCTGACCTTGTGTCTGGACAGTGCTGACTGGCCCTGTGCTGATCACATGCACTCTCCCAAGAAAAAAAAAAGCCTCTCTAGCAAAACACACCAAACTGAACATGCACACAGTGGCTCCAAGGGCTCTGTACTATCAGGAGATGGATTGGGGATAATGGAAGAAGAGGAGCATCAGAGACGGTATGATCAAACAGCCTTTTTACACAATGCTGAGGAATAACCCCTTAGGTTACACAGTGCATATAATAAGCATGCTTTACTGCATATACAGACTGATTTTACTGTTGTGGGTTTAGTAACACTTTAACAATAAATGGCAGTGCAAACGTGCATTTTTAGTGCTGTTTTGTAAAGTGCGCAAAGCACACAATTTTGTATGTATTTACAAAATGCATAAGTGTGAATGGAGCCCAAAGGGGAAGTCGGAAAGAGACTCTGATGGGGAACCTGATGTTATGGGGGCGGATTCTTATGGGGACCTTGATGTAAAGGAGGCTCCAATGGGGACCCTGAGCAAAAAAGGGTACGCTATTGAGGACCCTGACATAAGGGGAGGGGGACTCTGATAGGGATTCTGATGTAAAGAGGACTCTGTTGTAAAGGGGGGTCTGATAGTAATCCTAATGTAAAAGGTAATCTAAGGGGGATACTAATGTAAGAGGGACTCTGTTTGGCGACACTGATGTAAGGGGATTCTATTGGGAAGCCTGACATAAGGGGGGCTCTGACCTAAGGGCAACTCTGATGGGGATTATGATGTAAAGAGAACTCTGTTGTAATGGGGCCTCCGGAGTACAGGGGACTTTGATAGTAATCCTGATGTAAAAGGTAATCTAATGCCGCGTACACACAACCGGACTTTACGGCATACTTGGTCCGATGAACCGGACTCCGTTGGACAATTCGATTGTGTGTGGGCTCCAGCGGACTTTTTTCCCAAAAAGTTCGACGGACCTAGAAATGAAACATGTTTCAAATCTTTCCGACGGACTCAAGTCCGGTCGAAAAGTCCGCTCGTCTGTATGCTAGTCCGACGGACAAAAACCGACGCTAGGGCAGCTATTGGCTACTGGTTATGAACTTCCTTGTTTTAGTCCAGTCGTACGTCATCACGTACAAATCCGTCGGACTTTGGTTTATTGTGTGTAGGCAAGTCCGTTCATTTGGAAAGTGCGTCGCAAAGTCCGTCGAAAAGTCCGCAGGACAAAGTCTGCCATAAAGTCCGCTCGTGTGTACGCGGCATTAGGGGAATCCTGATGTAAGGAGGGACTTTCAGGTAAGGGGGACGCTAATGGGGACACTGATGTAAGGGGGGATTCTACTGGGGACTCTGGCATAAGGGGGACTCTAATGGGGACACTGATGTAAGGGGGGATTCTATTGGGGACTCTGGAGTAAGGGGAAATCTGATAGGGATTCTGATGTAAAGAGGACTCTGATGTAGAGAGGAATCTGATAGGGACCTTGATGCAAAAGTAAAGGAATGTTGAAGCTTTGTAGTAGGCACAATTAGCCTTTACTTCAGCCAAAATGTTTTTTTTTTTCCATTTTATATAGAGCAGGAATAGCTTAGAACGTTTCTCAGTTGATTCATTTCAGTCTGTGACCCCTTTGGAAAGATTTTAACTAATTTCCTGTCTGGTGACCACAGAAAGAGGTGGAATTTCTCCAACAGTGACACACACAGGGCTTGTAACTTATGAGAGCTTTAAACATTTCTCCTCCCTACTAATGGAAAAAGCTTATACTGCTGATACCTTTCATGTCTCATTCTGGTGACCAAACAGGAAGTGAAGGAGGAACTCCTCAAGGTCTCAACAGCAACAAAAAAAACAGAGAGATTCTAACCATTCTCCACACAATTGAGAGAACGTTTCGGCCGCAGTTGGGCTTTCGTTTTTTAATCTTGCATTTGTAATCTTTTTTAGTAAATGTTATGTAGTAAATTAGTTCTGCTGTGCTATTTATTCTGTGTGGGTTGTGGGGGTTCAGCTTAAGTGTAGCCCTTCCAAGGATCAAACATGGGCTCTTCTGCCCATTTTTATTTAAAAGTTCCTTACAAGGATTTTCCCCATGCAGGGGCTTCAGTATAACACAGGATACAAGGCAAGGCATAGCCTCCTGGATAACTGGACTGCTTAGTCATTCAGTCATTGTGCAGACAGAAAGTGGTCACAATGTAAAATCATAGATTCATTTCCACCTTCTATTTCATTAATTTCTAGCCTACTCCTATTACTCCAAACGGACTTGTTTTGTGAAAATCCCCACACATTCCCTCCTTTAACATGTATTTTCTATGCCCTGTGTGTAGGCACTGCTGTGTCACATAATTCACTGTCTTCTGAACTACAGAGGAGTTGAGAGGAGGAGTATCAGGAGGCGGAGTCAGTACAGGAATCACTGCTTGCAGGCAGCAAGGTACCATGGGATATGTAGTCTTTAGAAACTGAAAGTAAACAGCAGAGGAGAGGCTGCAAAGCATGCAGGGAATCCAGGAAGTTGATGAAAGAGATGACCAGCAGACAGGGAGCACTTAAAACAGAAAAGGAGATTGTTTTGTGTAAGTGTATATTTGTTTGTCAAAACCAACTATTGTTTGTATTGTTATTACAATGCTGATGTTATTTTCTTTAAATGATCTGTCTTCAAAGCCAGCAGACCAGAATTGCAGACACACACTGCTGCCTCCTGCAGTACAACACCTAGTGAGCGAGGAACCCTAAGCAGACAAAATCACCCACTTGCCAACTGATTCCACACCTGGTCAGGTATTCTTTACATGCAAAACCATCCTTAAAGTAAGACAGGCCAAAAAATTTTACATGGGTCGAATTTAAAAAGAATTTTCTTTCAAAAATTCTATCTAAGAATTTTTGTTCCACTTTCGCACTGTTAGTGGGCAGCAGCAACAGACAATTTTCGTGCGGACATCGAATTTGAGTAATCAAGCATGTTGGAAATTTTGTGAAAAACGAACGATTTTGTAATCAATGATGGGAGAATCGTACAAGAAATGTAATCGAAAAAGAAATGCGCATGAGTGCAAGGAAAGAAAATTCCCAGAAAGAAAATAAGATTCCCAGCCACGAAAATTCTTTTCTGTAGCAGCATGAAGTGAAATTGAAGGCTTGGTTGGTCGAATTTCGAAATCAATGGTGGCATCATCGGATCCCAAAACAAAAATTTCTGATTTTCAATCGAAAATTCTTTCTAGATTTGACCATGTATGGCCAGCCTTAAGGCCCGTACACATGACGCGAAAATCTGAGGGAAAAATTTGTACGACGAGCTGTCTGCCGATTTTCGGATCATTAGTACGGTGCTTTCGACAGCCGATTTCACTTTTTTGTCAGACAAAAGCTGGATGTGCAGACCTTTAAAATTTTTGTCGGATGTGAACTCAACGTCCAATTTTCCTTTCATTAGTACGGTTTTCGTACGAAAAACATCGGAAGAGCAAGACTACGCATGCTCAGAAACGAAAGAATACCTACAAAACTATTCAATACATTACGTGACTTCTGACGTTGTATTCTGTCGTACGAAAATGTTCGTATTGTGAGTAACCTCTTCACTTTCGACATGAGACTAGCATGCAACAAAGAACGGACGTTTGGTCGTCCGAAAATCTAAGTGTGTGTATGAGGCTTTAGACTTCATATAAACCACTTTTTGCGATATGGCACTGTGTTACTTTAACTATCAATTGCGCGGTTGTACGCCACTGTACCCAAATAAAATATATGTAATTTTCCCCACAAATAGAGCTTTCTTTTGGTAGTATCTGATCACCTCTGTGTTTTTTATTTTTTGCGCATATAAACAAAAAAATAGACAATTTAAAAAAAAAAAAAAAAAATGTTTTACTTTTTGCTATAAAACATATACCAATAAAAAAAATTGAAAAAATCAAATTTCTTCATAAATTTAGGCCAATGTATATTCTGCTACATGATTTTGGTAAGATTTTGGCAGCGTATATTGATTGGTTTATGCGAATGTTATAGCGTCTACATACTATGGAATATATGCTGAAATTTGTATTTATTTATTTTACTAGTAATGCCGGTTATCAGCAACTTATAGCAGGACTACGATATTGCAGCGGACAATCGGACACTGACACTTTTGACACTTTTTGTAAGCCAGTGACACTAATACAGTGATCAGTGCTAAAAATATGCACTGCCACTGTACTAATGACAGTGGCTGGGAAGGGGTTAAACATCTAGGGCGATCAAAGGGTTAAATATGTGCCTAGTCAGTGTTTTGGTGTACACTGTGTGCTGTTTTTACTAGGAGAAAAAAATGGATTCCAGCCCCTGTGCAGGAACACAGAATCTATCCCCCCCCCCCCCGTCAGAAGAGTGATCTGCCTTATTTAGGCAGATCGCTGTTCTGTGTTCTTTACCAATCATTGGCGGGTGCCGTAGGACATCGAGTGCCCCGCACATGCAGATCGGCTACTGCTGTGAATATTCACAGCAGAAGCACCGCACCAGACTTTCACACAAACTTTCACACAAATCAATCAGTATACACTTACTGGGATTTTTTTACCAAAGACATGTAGCAAAATACATTTTTTTTCTTATTGGATATGTTTTATAGCAGAAAGTAAAAAATATATATTTTTTTTTTTCAAAATTTTTGGTCATTTTTCATAATATATAATAAAAAATAAAAAGCCCAGTGGTGATGAAATACCACCAAAAGAAAGCACTGAGCTCTGAGCCCACCCAGTTGTGTGACATTAGCAAAATAATATTTGCTATTGATCCTCCTCCTGGCCAATCAGGAAGCGGGTCTTTAAACCCGTCACCCAATTGGCCTGAAAGGACAGGCGATCCTATTGGTTGCCTAGGAGGAGGAGGGAGCAGACGTACGGCGGAAGATACATACATTACAATACAATACAACACGTGACATCACTTTGGAAGCTGTATTCTGTCATAGAAGAATTTTTTTTTCGATATGAGACCAGCATGCAAAAAAAAAAAAAAAGGACAATCATCTGTCTGATATTCTCATTGTGTGTACGAGGCTTAAAGTGGAACTCCACCCAAAAGGGGAAAATCTGTTTGTTTGCATCCTCCACAGCCACATTTGGCACTTTTTTGGGGGGCGGGTATCTGTTTTTTTTTTGTTTGTTTTTTAATTTAAATATGTTTATTTATAGTTAAAGACATGTGCACAATACAAAGAAACTGAGCTCTGTGAACATTCTATAAATGGCCAAAGAAGAAGGATACAAATAAGATATCCAGACAGGTAATACACAAATTATGCATTGCATCAGGGTTGGTGCTACCACCAGGCAAACTAGGCGGCCGCCTAGGGCGTGCTGCTGCCAAGGGCACCCGGCTGCTGGTTTCCCTACTCTCTGTCTCCACACTGTAAGTTTTCAGTGCTGTATTATAAATACCTCTGTAATAAATGTTATAACCACTGCTGGGATAAAGCGTGCATATCTAGGGGGATGTAGGGGATGTCTCTGCTGCATGTTACTCAGGCATCCACTCTGTAGTGTCATTATAGAGGCGCAGCACTGGAGGACATGTCCTGATGGAACGGAAGCAAACATCCCCTGCGCGCCTCTATGGTCAATGCTCTCTACTGCAGCCACATGCTTCCTCTAGCGCCGGCTTCTATCACACTGATGCTCGGGCAAAGGGGGTGGATTCAGGGTTGGAGCCAGGGGGCGGCAAAATGAGGTTTCGCCTGGGGTGTCAAAAATCCTTGCACCAGCCCTGCATTGCATAATGAGCTACAGACAAGTATTTCCATCAGAGTAATATAATGATTATCTTTCTCAAATGGAACATGAGGAGTAAACTAAGAAAAGGGTTGGATGACTCTTGAATAATGTTGCCTTAGAAAAACATCACATGGGTACCTGGTGATCTGAGCTGGATGTTCGGCCCCCCTCCTTGCCCTGTAGTCTTCTGGGACACATCACAGGTCCCAGAAGACTACATGATCATCCAAAAGGTGCAGAGCAGCTCGCGCATGCGTAGTATGAAACAGGCCTGTTGAAGAATGGGTTCAGGTGAGGTCATTGCTGGATCCCTGGCCAGGTAAGTGTCCTTACATAAAAAATCAGCAGCTACAGTATTTGTAGATGCTGACTTTTAATTTTTTTGGGGGGGAGCCTGGAGCTCCTCTTTAAGATTGCCTCTGTCCTCTGCCGCGTACACAGGATCGCACATTCCGGCAACAAAATCCATGTTTTTTTTTCTGATGGATGTTGGCTCAAACTTGTCTTGCATACACAGACAAATCTTGTCGGAAATTCCAAACGTCAAGAACGCGGTGACGTACAACACGTACCAGGAGCCGAGAAAAATGAAGTTCAATAGCCAGTGCGGCTCTTCTGCTTGATTCCGAGCATGCGTGGAATTTTGTGCATCGGAATTGTGTACACACGATCGCAATTTCAGATTTCAACAGATTTTGTTGTCAGAAAATTTGAGATCCAGATCTTAAATTTTGTTTGGCAGAAATTCCGATGGAAAATGTCCGATGGAGCCTACACACGGTCGGAATTTCAGATTTCAACAGATTTTGTTGTCGGAAAATTTGAGATCCAGATCTCAAATTTTGCTTGGCGGAAATTCCGATGGAAAATGTCCGATGGAGCCTACACACGGTCAGAATTTCCGACAAAAAGCTCCTATAGAACATTTCCCGTTGGAAAATCCAACCGTGTGTACGGGGCATAACAGCCCTTTGTATCTCCAGCTGCACCCGTGAGATCTCTAATGCCGCGTACACACGAGCGGACTTTTCAGCATCAAACGTCTGACGGTCTTTCCGACGGACTTTCGATGGAATTACTACGGACTTTCGAGCGACCGGACTTGGCCACACACAAACGGACTAAAGTCCGTTCGAAAGTCCGGTTGTTGGAACGTGATGACGTACGAAGGGACTAGAATAAGGAAGTTCATAGCCAGTAGCCAATAGCTGCTCTTGCGTTGTTTTTTGTCTATCGCACTAGCATACAGACAAACGGATTTTTCGATCGGACTCAAGTCTGTCGGAAAGATTTGAAACATGTTCTAAATCTAAAGTCCGTCTGATTTTTGACAGAAAAAGTCAGCTGAAGGTCCGATGAAGCCCACACACGGTCGGATTGCAGTGTACACATGACCGGACTTTTCGACCGGACTGGTCCGACGGATTTGTTCCGTCGGACCAGTCCGGTCGAAAAGTCTTGTTGTGTGTACACTGCATTAGTATACCTACGCTTGCTCCTGCATCCTAAATGAAGAATTAAAAAAAAAATAGAAATGCTGCAGCAGCCCAGCAAACCTTTTGATCATTACCGGCCAATGTATTATGGAATCTGCAAGGGATCTGCTGGTGTATGAGCAGCTGAACAGACGTCTGTCTCCATGCAGCTTGTAAACTGGTCTTATCTTCTCCTCGCTCCATAGCTTTGTTCTATCTCACTGCATTTCACCTCCTGACCCTTTCTGGAAAACATCATTTTTTTTAGATGCTTTTAAAACTCTCTCTCTCTTTTTTTTTTTTTTTTTGTAACTAAGTAATTGGAAGTGATACTGATTTTTTTTTTTTACTCCCCCTCCTTCCATGTCTTCTATAAGCCGTCCCTCCCACCCAGAAAACTGGGAGTTAGTTGCTAGCTGTGAAGTTGACTTGAGTCCCTCCCTCCAGAGAGAAAGCCGAGGCTGGATCTAACCCTAATCACCAACAGTCAAGAACATTTCCCCTTCCCTCCCTTCCCCTGCTCTCTCATGCTTTTTCCTCCTTATCTCTATCACAGACCATCTGCAGCACTGCATCACTCTACCAGGATAAGCTGACTATTCCTCCCATTGGACCTCAAGGAGATACTTTATTTACTAGCGCTTACTGACTTGTAACTTTTCACTCCATAGCTGCCAGTTGTGTGCTGGGCAGACTCATCAGTGCAGGCAGCACGCAGTCACTCAGGAGGTCACAATGAACAGCAACCTAGCTGACAAAGAGAGCTGTCCTGATGACATCAGCCTTCCAGAGGAGGAGGTAGGTGTCCTTTACCACCATGGCAATCTTCTCAACATGACTCTTCTTTCCTCTAGGACTCATACAGAAGTTTACAATGCACTGATGCAGTGTAAAGGGCGACAGCGATATGAAACATGCTACAACCAATAGCACCTGGTGAGAAGTGAGCCTTCCTTAGGATGGCCATACATCTAACGATCTGAAGGATCTACATCTTTGAATTATTTAAAAGGCGCATACTCTGTCATTGGTGTTGATTTACTAAAACTGGAGAGTGCAAAATCTGGTGCAGCTCTGCGTAGAAACCAATCAGCTTCCGTTTTTTTTTTGTCAACGCTCAAATTAACAAGCTGAAGTTAGAAGCTGATTAGCTGCCATGCAGAGCTGCACCAGATTTTGCACTGTTCAGTTTTAGTATATCAGCTCCACTAATCGATTTTCAGCAAAACAGATCCACTTCATTGAAATTATTCTGATCGTTCCAGATAGGAAATCTGATTGTAGGAAAGTCGATTGATATGATCGTTAAGTGTATGGCACATCGAACAATGGGCAAGAACACTTGGCACTTGTGTAATAGTGTTATTGATCATCTTCCGATTATATTTTTTCCCGGACAGTAAATTGAGTGACAATGCGATCATATATAAAATTGCCACCATAGGCTATAGCCTGTTTCTGTTAGCTACTTCCTTTTGCACACTGTGCCATATACAGTAAGCGCTGGCATTATTATTATTATTACTATTATTATTATTAATATTATTGTTATACAGTGCCAAGAATTTGCACAACAATATAAAGGGACACAGTACAGCAACGACACTAGAGGGTTAGGAGGTCCTTGCTCCTAAGAGCTTATTATTACGTCATATTATTCCACTATGTCTCACAAAGTGCAAAGGGCTGCATTCACCATTGCTAACATTTCATTGGCTTGTCTGCTCTGATCCGCAGAATACTAGGCTCTGATTGGTTGCTTTAGTTTACTGTGTAGTTCATTTATTTGTGCTACATTCCCATTGGGAGATTAACAAAGATTGGCACGTAGGGAAAAATGCTCCAATTTCTATATTTATTTATTTATTGTAGGTACTTACATAGCACCGTCAATTTATACCGAGCTTTACACACATATCGTACATTCACATCAGTCCCTGCTGTCAAGGAGCTTACAATCCAAGGTCCCTAACTCACATTTAGGCTAGGTTCACACTGGTGCAATTGCAAACATTGCATGCGATTCGCACCGCATTCCTGTGCACATCACATGCGATGTCTGTGCGGTGCAGTTTGTATGGCTGAAATCACATCGCATTCACACCACAATGGTACAGGACCCCCCCCCCCCCCGCACCTGAATCGCATCGCATGGGCGATTCTGGCAATTGCACTGCGTCTTGTGGTCTGTTTTGCGGTGTCGGTAAGATAACATTGACACCGTCGCAGATCACATGGATGCCGTGCGATTGCAATGCGATGTGGGAAACACACAGGATTCGCTGCGTTTCCCACATCGCATAAGTGTGACCCTAGAATCATAGATACACATACTAGGGCCATTTAAGACAGGAGCCAATTAACCTACCAGCATGTCTTTGGAGTGTGGGAGGAAACCGGAGGAATCCCAAGCAGGCACAAGGAGAACATGCAAACTTCAGGCAGGTAGTTTATATACATATTTAGCATTTTATGTTATCAAATAAATAAAAGTCATGGAATATATTATTTTTGTGCATCATACTGGTAACATCCATGTGGTTCAAACAGTGCTGCAATGACTCCTGATTGGTCACAGTGTACAAAATGGATAAGAGGTGAGACCAGCACACCAACAGACTTGTTCTTTATTCTTCTATGATTTCATAGAAAAGCATCATTTCAGGACCTCATAGGGACCCTGTCTCAGGCATAATAACAGTTCATAAATTTGTTGGTGCGCTGCCCCCCCCCCCATACATATCCACCTCTCCTCTCACTCCTGTGAGTGCTGCTCCTTGCTGTCCCTCCCTCCTCACTGCTAGTACTCACCACTGTGATAATGGTGTACATTTTAGAACAACTTTTAACTTAGAACATTGTTACAAGTGCTTGATTATTGTGTCGGCATACTGTTGGACAGTAATAGAAACTGTGACATAGCACTTTCACAGTGATTTGACACAGCTGGAGCAAAAACACATAGAACTTGCATAATGGTATTGTTGTTTTGGTGTACAGAACATGCACCCATATTTACAAAAAAAAAATTAAGTATTGCCCTTTGTAAATCCTTCCCCCGGGTGCTTGAGGTGCAATCATTTACAAAGTGTACGGTTTCCTAAGGGACTGGATGTTCATTTGTATAAACTAACTGAAGCATGAGCTAAAAAGTCTTTATTATAGTAAATTCCTTTTTTTCATTTCAAAATTAAATGAGTTGAAGGGTTGTACTGCAGCGAGATCCGTACTGGTATCCAGTATGTGCGCAGAGTGCTTCCATTTAAAGCATGTGGCACTCACGGGAATTTTCAGGAGTAGTTTTAATATACATTGCCAATTTAGTGGAATACAGGCCCACCTTTCTCAAGGCATCAATAGCTACATACCCAGGTTCGTTGATAAAGGATTCCCCCTATCCCCAGAACTGAGGTGGATGGAGGAATTCTCGCCGATGAGCTATTGTATTCTGACAGTCGGGACTCATCCACTGCGAGAATACACTGATCAGAGCTGCAGCTGGGGCCATAACGGGTGCTGCTGAGTCTGGGAGCATCCAATTAGGGTTTGCAAGCACCACTGGAAGGCCACTATAGGCTCCACGGGCCTGTACTCAAATTCTTGGTGGCTGCAGTTGCATTACATTGCTAGCGCTAGCCACCTCACTAGCTTGCACTACACTTCTAGTGCTCACCACTTCACCATGAGATACTGCAGTGCTGGTGTCTAAAAGGCTGCTGGTGCTTGCCAGATGATTAAAGGTAGTACAACGCTAGTACTTGCTGCATATGACCATAATTATGCATTTCTAGCACTTCAGCAACCTGGTGGTCAGATACGCCTGGTTTTAGCATGGACCTGTTCTCCATCATCTGACCTAGCTGTCAGGGTGATCAAACAAAAATTTACCAACAGTCCTATCATTAGATTGACTTCCCTCTTTCGGAAACAGCTATAGATGGATTGAAATTCAGCCAGTGCAACGGGAACTGGCCAAATTTTGACACATTTATGACCAGCTTAACCCTTATATTTACCATACACTGGACTCCTGTCATATGGGCTGCATAAATAGATCCCCTGCTAAATCAGAACAGAGTAGAACAAATGTTACCTTTTGTGACATCCATGTCTGTTCAGGTGTTTCCTCCAGCCTAAAAGTGAAGCTTACCAGACCCATGTTAGGTCTATAGGCAGGTGGACGTAAACAGACATGCCTCCATTTACATTCTTTTACCTCCAATTCATCACATTTAGGCTCAAACATATCAAGAGGCATGCAAACCTTTACCATCTTTAGTCAGCGGTAAATGGATGTAATTGGAAACAATTCAGTTTACCTGTCTGCTCATAGACTGACATTGAGCTTCTACTTGAAAACTTAACAGGCAGATCTGATTGGAACAGTCGGGTGAAAGGGGCCTGTGTAGAGACTGTTCACTGAGCTTCGTATAAAAGCTATGTTCATGCCAATTGTCCCATCAAGTGCTAGCAAAAATCATTTTTTTATCTTTTTTAACAATGAAGACAGTTTTTTTTTTATTTCCTTTACACAACAATGAATATTTAAATATGAACTTCAGATGTGGTTTTTATTACATACTTACTTCGGTCAAGCTTGGACCAATGTAAATATACTTATTCCATACCTGAGGAACCACTGTGGAGCGGTACTACAGTGATCTCCACAGTCTTCTGGGTCCTGTCCTGGCACAGGCACCATTCATAGAACGAATGCAAGGTTGCAACATCAGCGCTCCTCCTGTCCATCTTGTCCATTTAGGGAATACCTTGTACTCAATGAAAAAAATACAAGGCGTTCACTATAATGACAGGTCGCTGGACTTCTCAGCTATTCACTGCTCTCTGCACAGCCAGCGATTACCTGTGGTGATTACTGCTGGATGCATTTTGTGTGTCCAGCAGCAATCACCGTAGATAATCATTGTCTGTGCAGACAGCTGCGGATAACTGCGGCCGTTGGTGACCTGCCATTATCGTAAACAGAGCCAATTCACACTGGTCTAAATCGCTGATGTAGCCTTATGCCCCGTACACACGGTCGGACATTGATCGGACATTCCGACAACAAAATCCTAGGATTTTTTCCGACGGATGTCGGCTCAAACTTGTCTTGCATACACACGGTCAAACAAAGTTGTTGGAAAATCCGATCATTCTGAACGCGGTGATGTAAAACATGTACGTCGGGTCTATAAACGGGGCAGTAGCCAATAGCTTTCATCTCTTTATTTATTCTGAGCATGCGTGGCACTTTGTGCGTCGGATTTGCGTACACACGATCGGAAATTCCGACAACGGATTTTGTTGTCGGAAAATTTTATAGCCTGCTCTCAAACTTTGTGTGTCGGAAAATCCGATGGAAAATGTGTGATGGAGCCTACACACGGTCGGAATTTCCAACAACAAGGTCCTATCACACATTTTCCATTGGAAAATCTGACCGTGTGTACGGGGCATTACTGTGATTCTTTGCTTCCACAGCAGTCCCACAGGTATGGCATATGTAAACTTACATAGGTCCAAGATGGATGAATATAACTATGCAAAAAACACCATACCTGGAGTTCAGATTTAAGGTGAACACAGCTTCACCTTATTTACTTATTACTAATCACTTATTTACTTTGCTAAGTTAGCCATCTCTGCTCCTTTCACAAATTAACACCAATGGTGTATGTATTATATACACATATATATGTATATCTGATTTACATGTGGTTATGTATTTCTATGCTTTCGAATCTCATATCTTTGAGGTTGTTCCCAGTTAGATACAAGCCTTTCTTGGAGTTCTGCCATATTCATTTTTTTACAATTGCGTAACGTTTTCTTTAGCACGGTATATAGTTTTTTTTTTTTTTTTTTTATTTGGCTGATGCATGCCCTCAGCTGAAATGTTGACTATATATGTAAATGGAGCAGTGAACAGTTAAATTACAGAAATGTTTCATGCATTTATAATCAGCTGCTCCCGCCAGAATCCACAGACATTGCAGTGTCCTTCCAATGGATTGCAGAGCCCCAATTACTTGAGTTTTGCATGTTTTCGGTCTAATCCACATCGGAAACATATCATATGTAGCTTGGAAGAAAAAAAAATGACCTTTGTTTAAGGCTGAGAAGTTACTGGGTTCCATTTATGTACAGCTTGAGTTTCCTCATACAGAGTTATTGCCTCATACATTCTTGGGAAAGCAGGACATCCATTTCTCTGGTGAAGAAAAACAGATATCAGCCACGATGTCCCTTTTTTTTTTTTTTTTTTGTCATATAATATATGTCAGATAATGAGGCTGGGAAATTGTCTGCTTCACATCTCTTTACTGCCATCAAAGAACAAGGAGCAGTGGGTTTTACATTTCCAAATAATTTTAATTTCCTTCAGTAGTGTTACCCCTGTCACTTACCACATAGACTGGCCAGCTGTGGATTAAAACTGCAGATACATTGGTACACTAGGTGGAGGATGAAGCCATGTCAGGTTTCACACGGTGGGATGATATTCAGACTGTGACCCTAAGTTACACTGTGGTAATGTGGGTAGGTTACACAATATTTCTGGTTGTCCAAGTCTATAAAAAATATGTAGAGTCGCAGATGTGTGGAGCTATCAGCTCTTTTCCATAATGACATCATCAAATTTTTTTCATGGTGTCACCGAGGTCTGTACTGCAGAAGATAATCTCATATGCAAGTATTTGATAGTACTTTATATTTCTAGTACCTGTCCTCATAGAGCAATGCTGAACCTGTTTTTAAATGGACACTTAAGCTTGTATGTCATACATGGCTTGAATAGTGGCTGACCCATGCCGAATTCACTAAAATTCAAGCTGTGGGTGGCCCTGTTGGCACCACTTGACAAAATTCCATTGAAAAATCAAAAAAGTCAGATAGAAAATTGTCGGCTGAACAGTAACTTACCAGATGCAGCTACAGTTAGGTTAGTCAGATAGCCATGAATGCCAGCTGTCAGAATACAATAGCTTGCAAAGGAGATTCCTCTGTCCATGTGATTTAGCGTGCATGATGGTGTCTATTAGATTACCTTTGTTCAGCAGGTAGGCTGAATGAGAGCAATCTATACATGTATGGCTAGTTTAACACTGCCCAGGTCAGTTTTGCCAATCTTACAAAATAATTTCAATGGAGAGGGGGTGAGTATATAGCAGAGGACAGAGGACATCAGCTTATCAGTGAGCTCAACAGCCAGATTTATAAGCTATCCAATAGCTCTATTAGTTCCCTCAGAACCATCCAGACCCATGTTTGGACACCCATAGACATGTGATTGTTGGTCATCGTGTGTTATAGGAACCGTTGGGGTCTCTACATGCATTTGAGTTCAGTTGGACCCCACACTAGCATGTTTTCACTTGAATGGGTTGTGATTTGTGGGTGGTAGTGCCCGCTGAAAGCATTGGGGGGTTTAATTTCTGCCACGGCTGCTAAGCAAAGCGTCATGGCCAAGGCATGTGTACATCCCTGGCCACTGCCTCTGCAGCTAAAGGGATTAATAGTTGGGCACAGTAAAACTATAGCTCAACCACAGTGTTTGTGGAAGTGATAGTGTGGCGCTGAAAAAATTAATGTATACTCCAATCAAGGAATAACCTTGCCCTAACAAGATGCAATTGTATCATAGCCAAAACATAATTAGAAAGAACGGTGGGCTAAAAAATATCAATTGAAATCAGTGAAGTGTACAGAGTCCACAGTATTATGAAGCAAGGGTTGCTCCCGTGAGGATGTCTTCAATCTTGTGTGAGTGGCAGAGTGCTTGTCTGTAGTCACTTCTCAGTGGGTAAATAGAGTGAATACTCTTACCAGATATGGTGGACACCAAGTGTCATATGACAGAGGGGTCGTACAGGCTAGACAGGTCTCAAGGAGTGTGATCCAAATGTAGAAATCAGGCCAGTCCTGATGGAATGTCACCAACTCTCAGTCTGTGGATCTCCAAGATATCCTGCAGTCAAAGCGATGGTCTGTAGGTCCGACTCTTCATGGGCTCCAAGGAACCAACACATGGAAAGAGGGGAAAGGGAAGAAGGACTCCAAATGGTGCAGGTCAAACCGGATGGTTTATTGATAATAACAAATCGCAGTACATTAAAAGTGATCACAAAAATAAAAGGTAAAAGCAATGTGGGGTGCAGGTAACGCTAGTCCAATGCGTTTCGACACTAGAAGGTCTTAAACCACAGTGTTTTACTGCTCACCAGCCTCACTTGTCAGTGAATCTTATGCCTCGTACACACGATCGGACTTTCCGCCAACTAAGGGTGTTGGCTCAAACTTGTCTTGCATACACACGGTCACACAAATGTTGGCCAACAATTCCGAACGTAGTGACGCACTAGATGTACTATGTGGTTTTTCAGCTCTTTAGCGCCACCCTTTGGCCTCCTTCTGCTAATTTCATGTTAGTAGAAGTTTGGTGAGTGTTGATTCGCGCTTTTCTTTTTTCGTGTTTTTCATTTAGTGCTTTTCAGTTTGCGCTTTTCATTTCGTGCTTTTCAGTTCGTTTTGGAATGGCCGTTCTTCAACCAGACATGTTGCGGAATTGGAGGAGATAACGTGTTATTTATTATTGGCCTTGGAGTTATTGTTTTGACATTATTTTTGTGGTTGAATAATGATTTGATTTGGTATATTTTCTATATTTTTGGATGCATAGAATGCACTATTTGGTTAAGTTCTATTGGCAGATAGCATGTCTAATTTTTTTTTTCTGAATGCATTTAATAGTATTGTGGTAAATTGCACAAATAAAAAAAAACATAATAATATTATTCTTGATATCACTAGAAAATTTGTTTGCAATAACTCCATCAGTATCACCAGCAAAGCAGCTTCATTATTATCCCATTAAAGAAGAGAATTGTGCGCTGCATTTGGAGATTTCATAATTTGCCACGTCACGAATGTTAATTCTCCATTACAAATGCTAGTTTACAAGACCGACCGCTTTTGCTTCCGAGCATGCGTGTTTGTACTTTGGACTTTTGTCCGACGGACTTGTGTACACACAATCGGAAAATCCGACAACACACATTTGTTGGCGGAAAATTTGAAAACATGCTAGCCAAAATTTGTTGGCAGAAAGTCTGACAACAATTGTCCGATGGAGCATACACACGGTCGGATTTTCCACCAACAGCCTGACATCCAACATTTCCCATTGGAAAGTCTGATTGTGTGTACGGGGCTTAAGGCTACCTATCAGCTCTGTGGGAGCCTACAGGTAGCCCAATGACCAACTGAAGGTGCAAAATTAGCTGCTGCCTTGCAATTGCAAGTGTTGTCTGCCAAGTGTTATCAGCTTGCAACAGGAAGTGTTTTTATTGGCAGCATTGTCCGTGTGCCATGATTGCCCTTTTAGTTGGCTGTTGAGCTCTCTATTGGGTTTGCACAGGCCCTCTGCAAGCCTGATAGGCAGTCCAGGAATGAACATAACAGTCTGGCAACGCTGCTTTTACCTGCAAGAACAGCAACTTAGCATTAGCCTGCAATAGGGAGCTGGTACTGGCAGGATTTGTGGGTAAGAAACTTTGCAACGGAATTACTAAAAATGGTTTGCTTAAAGAGGAGTTCCACCCAGGGGGTCCATTAAAAAAAATAAAAGTCAGCAGCTACAAATACTGCAGCTGCTGACTTTTAATTGGACACTTACCTGTCCCTAGGTCCAGCGATGCGGGGATCGAAGCCCCGCTCGCCCCCTCCCCGCCGGCATTTCAACTATGGGCGCCGGGCTGTGGCTTCACAGCCTGGCACCCACTGCGCATGCGCGAGTGGCACCGCGCGCCGTGATTGGCCGCTCAATCACCTGGGACCTGTAATGGGTCCCAGATGATTGACAGGAGGGAGGGAGCAGAGCCGAGCCCTTCCTGTGCCGAGGGGGAAGTGATGTCACCAGCCCAGGCAAAGGAAGAGGCAGACTACGAGGGACCACCTAGCAACAGGCATTTAGAGGTAAGTAAAAAAAAAAAATATCCACATTTTTTTTTTTTTTTTTTTTTTTTTTTAGAATTTTTCAGGTATTTTTGTTTTTTTGGGTGGAACCCCACTTTAAGAAAAAATATACATTGATTTGATGCCAAGCATACTGAAATACTGATTTTTTGGTTTACATATACTTAAAAAAAAATTCCAGAGTGCTAGCGACTGCACAATTACAATAACAGCATGACTGTGTAGCCAGTAAAGGCTTCTTCTTTCAGATAATCTAGTTTGCTTCATCACACAGAGGGTATTAACTGCAGTTACCTATGACAAATAATAGCAAATTTCCCAAAAGAAAGATTTCTTAACAGTTACCGGTTTAAGCCTACGTTCTTCAAAAGGCTAGATAATATGTTGTCCAAGGAAAAATTCAACATTTTTCACAATAATAAAGAGGAAGAGTCATAAATATAAATTATACTATCTTGTTTTAACTAGTTTTAGAGCTTTTCAAACTGAGCCAAGAGCAGGTCTCGCACTGCTGATGTGGGTTACAGCACTATCATATCATAGCATATATCCAGTAATTGTGCTGCCTTATTTAAAAAAAAAAGCTATTTTTAATACATAATAATGGTATAGCCTACAAATCCAGACATTTTTTTTTACATTTTGAATAGACTTGAGCAGAATAAATAGTTCTTATTGCTGTCTATGACTTGGTGGGGTGATTTCACCTAACTTCCTTTCCCTAAGACAACAAGATAAAAAACGAGGGGAACTGTTGTCACTGGGGCAGGAAGATACAGACGTAAGTGTTTTTGTGTGTGTACAAACATTTTTTTAATAGCATATTACAAATGTTTCATGTGTGTATTCAAGTTTTAGGCGTCTTTGTTTTAGCCAATGGAAAGCACTAGAGGGAGGAGACCAGTTTTTACAGGCTAAAAAAGCCTGAAAAAACACTCATACATTCAATTTGAGCATTTCCATTGAAGTCTATATATAATAATTGTATAATAATAATAATAATAAAGTCTATTAAGCCAAAAAAAATAAAAAATCTTCATCAAAAGTGGCTCATGTAGCTTTTGGAGCATCAGGTGTCAAGCTACAGGCATCTGATCACTCATATGTGAACAGCCACTATTAAATCACATGGGATTTTGGAGACTTCTGAAGCTTTGAGCTACAAAGTGCTCAGGTGTGAATGGAGACCAAAGGTACATTTACTCCTACATCCTACTTCAACCTTACTATCCTCACAAATAGTAATTTATAATAGTAACCTTGGATTTAAGCAAACAGGTCACAGTCTCAATCCGAGACCTTCCTAAGATAAGGCAGTGTTAACACTTCACAGGGTCATTCTCACAATAACAAACTCTCTAGTTTTATGGAATCTGGCTATCTACAAAGGCAGCCATTGTTCTTTAAAGGCTTATAAAAGCAAAAACTGCATTGGTTGTTGTCAGTTTCTGCAATTTGGACATCATCTTTTCTTTTTGTACACCTTAGTTAAACAAAACTGCCAGTCTCGCTAACAGTGATGAAACATGTATAACAGGAATAACTGTTATTACTCGTACTTGTATGGTCTTTCAAAATAAGGAGTGTTTCCAGTTACAGGATATGACTTTCTGAATAGAGGGTAAGACATTTTCATAGACATGAGACAATCGTATAAAACATTAGTTACAAACACATGTTTGATATATGAGTCCCATTATGTCATCATGGCAGTTCATCACAAGGGAATGATGTATCCTAAAAGGAGGAAATAACTGATATGCCAGTTTGGTTGTTTTTTTTTCACTTTTGTTTCACTTTCTTGGGCCAGTTTGTCATGTTTCTATTGAGTCACCCTAGTACATATATGCTTTTACTTTTTGGCTCTGAAGAAAGGTGTAAATCCATTGCTGTCTTGCCAAACATTACTTTGTGGGATTGTATTTCCAGTCAGAGTTGTAGTGACCGGTTAATGGCACCAAGTATTAAAAAGTTATTCCTAGTAAATAAATTATTTGTGCACTAAACCATTTCTTATAAATAGAGTTATACATTGAATACGAATATTCACGACCCCAGAGACCATACTGAGGCACTTATTGTGCAGATATTGAAGCCTGGATTTGTAAAGGTTATAATAGCAGTGAACTTTAGAAGTCATATGTAATGTGTCTCCTGAAGTATGTTCCCAGACTCCAACAACTCTGACCATCTCTCGCAACATGTCCTATAGTCTTTGACCATCTCATGTTGCACGTCTGCAGTTTCTAACAGCTTTCTCTAGCATTACATTCAATATTGTGTACAGACCTTTGGTGCTGTCAGGGGCCCTAGTTGAGGCTGCCTGTGCCAAGTAGGTTGTCTGCCACATATATATAAAATATATAAAAATAAAATATAGAAACGTAATTCTGTAATTGATCAGTTTAAGACTCACAATGTTGATGGTATTATACATGAATATTTGATTCCAAGTTATTACACCAGGCTGAAGGCTAGAGTACCCCAGAATGTTGCAGCTAGGGACGTGGGGTGTTTTTTTTTTATTGTTAGAACACACCTTCTCTGGATTTGATTTAGAAACACTTGAGGACTTATGTGCTAAGAAGTAACATATCTGAGTTACATTTACAGCTGTCTGCTTCGTCAACCTTTAGCGAAAAATTAGAGCTGATTATTAAAACCAGGAAAAAGAAAATAACCATAAATGTTGTTCACGGAGACCAATGCTTTTTTAATATACAACAACAAAGTGATGCATCACACGTTAACACAAGTCGCATATATCTGACAGGAGGCAAGAAAGAACAATGCAAAAATGATACACTACAATACTAAGGAGCAGAGTATAATACAAAAACTCTGTGCTAAGCTAAAAGGAATATCCACATTTCATAACACAGCTCTATGTAGGTAAATGGTTCATCAAGGAGGGAAGCCCTCTGCATCAATCATTCTACATCAGGAGGGGTATGAGACCAGAATTTATGGTGAACAGGTGCCAACCCCTGGCGAAACAGGGGCTATGATTTGAGGGATTTGCTAGAATTTGGTAAATTTTTCAAGACAAGCTCTCCTGTTGTATATAATTTTAAGTTTAGGAAGATAGTAATTGATGAGTAACTTGGAGGGAGAGGAAGGTTCTTTCCAATGCAGAAGAATAACCTTTATGGCGAAAAAGAGTACCAGGCAATACATTATGGGCATCAAGCAAACATAGCAGACAAACTGCCGGTGTATTAGAGCCCAGAAATTCTAGATTTGTGATCATAAATACAAGCAGGTGGGTTCAGTAGGTAGGGTTTTATATAATCTGGTTTAATTTTACCATTATATGAAAGGTTGAACTCAACTGGTCAGTACTAATAGCAACTGCGATTTTGGGCTCATTTAATTTTTTTCTAGAGGTGTTGAACCAAACTTTGTATTGTCTTTATATGAGATATAAAGCCACTCTAGTCCCATGTGTATTCAAGCTTCAGATAACCTTGGCTGTCCATACATTTGGGCCCCTACTGTACCTACTAATCAAGCAGGCAGCAGCTTTTTCTCTAGTAATACAAATCATGTTGTAATAAACGTTAGATGACAATTAAATATTCAGATATATACTCAAACTGGTTTAGTATAAACACATGCGTGTTTGTACAATTCTTTTTCTTTAGAAATGCTCTTACATGATCTGGTGTCCCAATGTTTAAATTTTGCAAGTAGGCTTACTTATGGAAATGTCAGAAACTATTTTTGTTTTTTTCTAAATTGGACATTAGTTATTGTACTGTCCTAAATCTTTAACAGTTCACAGTTCTATACCTATGTAGTGCTAATCTTTTAATGTGTGGCCTCCTGCGTGTTTACATGGTGAAGATATGCCACAAACTGAAACAATAGGCTTTCCTAAAATTTTTACACATTAGGCCCTGGCCTTTGTTGACTTTCCAAAAATAAAGACCTGCTTATTGGTCCTTGACCAATGAGAACTTCCATTTACACTCTTCCCATGTTGTCAACAGGGCAGTCATTCATTCACAAAGATTAATAAATTGACCAATTTGTGTTGCATGAATCACACAGTGGTCAAGAAATAAATCAATAAGCGTCTTTTGGAAAAACCATTGCAGACAGGTGTGCTTCATATATTTTAGGAACAATGGCCTTGTTTTCTACATTAGAGCTAAGCAGGATTAACAAATGCCAGTTGATATTATGTGCCACGTCTTTGTCTAAATATATCTGTACATCAGTTTGGCTGAAAGAAAGATTCTGCCACTCTGGATAGCGCCTAATATCTTTCAAGATAACCAGTCTTAATGCTTCTGTTTTAAAATAAAACATTTGCAAAACACAGATGGAGCAGATGCTAAAGAATCCTCTTCATTTGTGGCTTGCTTAGCAGCATTGTATTTACTCAACAAAAGCCACAAATGGGGAGTGTTTATTGCCAG
The DNA here is from genome assembly GCF_042186555.1 of Aquarana catesbeiana. NCBI lineage: Eukaryota > Metazoa > Chordata > Amphibia > Anura > Ranidae > Aquarana > Aquarana catesbeiana. Next base: position 574,693,387 of record NC_133324.1, on the reverse strand, counting down.
AGTAGTGTATAAATTCTCTAATTAAAACAAAATGTACTGGTGATGGTGGTCTTGCATTATATCTCTGTCATTAATCTTACTATTAAAGAACGTTTGGTGAAAAATGTATTGCTTTATTTGGCACTGGTGGTCTATTTATGAAGCGCTGCACCCTAATTACCTTGACTCTGGTGGTAAACATATACGAGTTAGGATTTTAACATGCCTTCAAAGTAGACCTTTTCAATAAACAGAGGAATAAACATATTATACAAGTGGCATTATACTTTTGAAAAAATTTACACACTTATTTTATTAACCTCATTTCTTTAGATTTTATATTATCAGAGGCATTGTCTTTGCATTGCAGACATATACTTTTGCAATGTCTGTGCACAATCAGCCACCCCTCCAAAACAACCTATATGTTGAAGAGTGTGCTTCTTACTATCAGTGAACACTTAATATTGCATTTTTGGGTGTAGAAAAAGTCATCCTCTGCTTCGGTTTTCAGAAAAATGTATTTGCATAGACATTTTTAGGGGAACCAAGAGTTAGAGTAAAAGGGAAGAATATAACGATTAAAATCAAAACGTGTATCGCTGTCAAACCATGCCCTTAATGGTTAAAGTGCAAAAAAAATCTAATGTAATGCAATAAAGAAGAAAACATGAAAAAAGGAAAAAGAAAAAATTGTTAAAGAGGAAGTAAACCTTGATGGGTTTTGCTTCCTCTTTTGCTCCCCGCAAGGCTTGCAGATTAAGAGCATAATGGGCTGGTATGCATCTCATACTAGCCCATTATATGACACTTACCTGCAAATGAAGCCCGCGCTGTCCCCTGTGCATGCCGCGTCCATCTTCGCCCCCCTCTCCCTTCCGGGGGTCGCGGACTCTGGCTCTGTGAGTGGCCGGAGCCACGTGACGTCACTCCCGCGTGTGCGTGCGGGAGCCGTCAGTCACAGCACACGCTGGGGGAAAAAACGGCATGGTGGTCCGTTTCTTCACAGCGAATCATCGGCGCACTACAAGTAAAATATCTCCTAAACGGCGCACGTTTAGGAGATATTTCCACTACCTATAGGTAAGCCTTATTCTAGGCTTACCTATAGATAAAAGTAAGACAAAAGGGTTTACAACCACTTTAATAGTCCAAGTGTCCCAATTCCACATCCATAAGGTGAACTCAAAACGTGTGTTGATCCAATGCTCAATTTGTGAAGACACCCGGTGCTCCCCACAGGATAGATAGGGTAAGTATATCTGCTTACCAGATTTTTAGACCCTCCAGGGTCTATCTGCCCATTAGTGAGCTTTTACCCCTCACTATGGGCTCAACCGCATCCACTAACCAGCCTGCTTAATTGGATTCCACAGGTGTTTACTCCACAGTTATCATCAGTCAAGGAAACGTCAGTCTGGTCACACATTCATCATATGAAAGAGGAAGATAATTTAATTGCGCAATATTCTTTAAAAGCACACAGGAGTTTATTAAAAGTTGTACTTTCAACAAAAATGATAAAATTAGGCTCAAAATGGAAACATTCGTTTGTCCAGCACCCTCCACAAGTGTTCGGACGTCACCGCTGCTCCGTGCCTAGCCTGACGTACGTTTTGTCCAATTGGACTTCTTCTGTGAGGCAGTCAAAGTTGTAAGTACAATTTTTAATAAACTCCTGTGTGCTTTTAAAGAATGTTGCGCAATGAGTTAATCTTCCTTTTTCATATGATGAATGTATGATCGGACTTTGAAGTTTCCTTGACTGATGATAACAGTGGGGTATACATCTGTGGAATCCAATTAAGCAGGCTGAGTAGTAGATGCGGTTGAGGGGCGAAAGCTCACTAATGCGTAGATAGATCCTGGAGGGTCTAAAAATCTGGTAAGCAGATATACTTACCCTATCTATCCTGTTGGAAGCACCGGGTGTCTTCACAAATTGAACATTGGATCAGCACACGTTTTGAGTTCATCTTATGGATGTGGAATTGGGACACTTGGACTATTAACAATTTTTATTTTTTCCTTTTTTCATTTTTTCACGTTTTCATCTTTATTGCATTATATTAGATTTTTTTTTTTTGCACTTTAATCATTAAAGGCATGGTTTGACTGCGCTACACGTTTTGATTTTAATTTTTGTTATGAAGTGTACATTGTTGTGAGAGCTGCTGTCAGTCACGGATCATCCGTGTCGTTTACATAATTTTATTTACTTTATATGTACTTAGCGCAATACCGCTTGTTTACTATTTAAGAATACATCAATACTGTACTTTTTGTTTGACCCCAGCCTTATACTTAGGCAGCCTCAAATAAGATAATATTGTACAGACTCAATCTAAAATTGTTTGTAGCTGAACTCCAGGTTCCCTTTCCACCACCCATCAACCCTTTCTAACTAATCAATGGAATAGAAAAGTGGTGGGAGAAGGGCTTCAACGTTGAAGTTCAGGTATTGCAGTTTGTCCAGCTTGGGCCAAGGTAAGTAAGTATGTGCCATATCTTTGGGCTCGCTGTGAAAGGTGGAACTCACTGTACAGTGATTGGTGCTAACTTCTGGGTTCTGTGCCGAGCTGCTACCCTCCTGCATTGCGAACACAAAAGGCCGCTCATTCAGTGTAAGCACCATTCAGGGAACACATTGGAGTTGATTTACTAAAACAGGAGAGTGCTAAATCTGTACATTGTAGCCAATCGGCTTCTAACTTCAGCTTGTTCATTTCAACTTTGACAAAAAATAGTGGAAGTTGATCCGTTTCTGTGCATAGCTGCACCAGATTTTGCACTTTTTAGTTTTAGTAAATCAGCCCCATTGCGTTTTCTCAATGAATGCAAAGTGTTCTCTAATTGGATGAGGTGGAAAGACAGGGCAGTAAGTTCACGATATATACTGTATATGACATTGGACATGAAGCAATGATAATGTTGGTGTCAGGCTGGGTTCACACTGGTACGACACGACTGTTGTACCACTGTCATCCTACTTTGCCCTGCAACATCGGTCCTACATCGATCCTACATCGGTCCTACTTCCATCCGACTTAAATAAACAGGATACAATTTTGCTCCGACTTTGAGATAGTCCAACTTGTCCTTTGACCAATCAAAACAATCCCAGTGTGACAAAAATTCCTTTTCCTGCTGCTGTAATCACCACGTTGGATGTCACAAGTCAGGTGGTTAGGACAAGGATCCAAGTTTGATCCAACTTCAATGATATTGAATGGGCTGAAAACGGACCAAAGTCAGACCAAAGTAGTTCAGGAACCTTTTCTAAAGTCGGACTGACTTGTGTCGGACCAGTTAAGATGGCTCTCATAGGGATTTGTACACATCATGTGAGGTGCTCCCAAAGTTGGAGCGTATGTCGCACCAGTGTGAGACGGGCCTCAAGCTGACTCACTGAAATAGACAGATGAAAGGAAATTACCAAAGTTGAATGTATACATTTATTAGATCTTTATTGCCAAATCTACAAAGGATCTGGATGCTCAAACCTTAAACGGCATCAGCATCTCAAACCTACTGTAAGCAAGAAAGGCAATTGATCTTACCTCTGTCAGTAGAAATCAGCTCAGAGCATCTCACTACTAAGCCAGAACTTGGCTAGCCATATTGGGATGATTTTATCTATGATCATTTGTTTCAGAGATGTTATCTTTAGTGAAGCCCAACTCCAGGCAACTAAAAAATAATCCTTGCAATGAGGCTGTGCCTGTACTTCAAGGATTAATTGCTTGTTTGGTTTAGGAAAAAAAAGATTTACTTACCTCATAGGTGTGCACCCCAAAGCTCAAACACACATGCCTTTCTCTGCAACCTGGACAGTAAGTGAATAGGAAGTGCTCTGTGCTGAGCGGCTTCCTGTTCATTCACAAACCAAAGCATAGTAAACACAGTTTACTATGCTACAGTTATGAATGAACACAGTGAGTGTGTTCAAAAAGGAAGGGCCGGTAAATGACATATTGATTAGCCCCTTCCCCCAGTCTCTATCCTGAAACATCACCCACAGAAGCAAGGGGAAAAGGAGAGGAAAGAAGGGAAGCCAGCAGCACTGCAGTGGGAGGGCACCACATGAGGGGAAGCCCGGGCAGTAGGGAAAATCGGCACAGCACAGAGTGATTAAGGTGTGCCCAGGCACACCTGGCATACCCCGTGTACACACCTATGACTTACCTGATCCGCTGTGCCTCTCCACAGCTTCTTCTTTCTTCTCCCCCCATGCTGCAGCAGTCTAAGATCCTGGTGTCATCAAGAGCAAAGCAGGGTCCAGAGCCCTGCACTGGACATGATGATGCCAAGGGACAATCCACCACCAGAGTGTAGGGGAGCACTGCCTTCTGGGGAAGCAGAGGATCAGGTAAGTAAAACTGGTTCTTCGCTCCCCTAGACAAAACAAGTTATTAACCTTGGTGGGGATGATTTTTTTAGTTGCCTGCTGTTTGGCTTTAAATACTTTATTCTCTTTGTCAAGTAAAAAAACCTGTATTTTTTAATCGTAAGATGTTGAAAGCGGTATTATTATACAGGATTTATATAGCGCCAGCAGTTTGCGCTGCACTTTACAACATGAGGGCAGACAGTACACTTACAATACAAATCAATAAAGGAGGGATCAGAGGGCCCTGCTCGTTAGAACTATTTTTTATAAAACCCAAAACCAAAAATGTATTAAATTGCAGCTTACCAGTCATTAGATGTAGTGGCTGCATTGGTTTTCTTTTCTTTAGCTTTTTTCCTCTGTTTTCACCTGGTGATCTTGCCAGTAACACACTTCCTCTATTAGTGAGGCACAACTCTGGAGGAACGAGCATAGGAGGCATATCAAACAGCAGCGTTGTCAGTCTGGAGGAAGGGAAAATGTATTAGCGGATTTAGATACACTAACAAATTAAAGCCAAACTCCAACTTGCACTTAATAATCAGTTACAGCAGTTTTAGTTTCCATTACAGATAAGGGTTTTACATGACTAAATAAAAGTTTATCATTTTATACACCATTGCCAGTGTTAAAGTAACTAAAGGCACAACTTTTTTTTTTTTTTAGGTTTTGGATAAAGTGGGGAGGTATTAGAACACCTGTCAGTTTTTATTTCTGTCTGTGCCCCTGTTACAGAGATTCACCCCCTCTATTTGTCCTGTCCATTAGCATTGAAAGTGAAAGTAAAAAAAATACCCTGCCTTACTCTACCCAAAATGGAAAAAAGTTTTACCTATAGTTCTACTTTAAGTTGGTTTGACTCGTACACGTAAACTGATACATTCTGTTGGGGAGCTTGAGTTTGTGAAAAACAACAGAATTACTGGGCAGATCACTAGATGAAAATAGAAGAAAGAAAGCCTAAAAAGAAAACAAATGCAGCCATCACATTTAGGAATAGGTAAGCTGCAGTATAATAAATGTTAGCCTTTGGAATTAATAATGCTGTAAGTGAATTCAGTTGATCTGGTAGCATCCTCTTCCAGTCCCTGTTGTGCAGGGTTTGACTTAGAGGAAGAGGTAGAAGAAGCCAAACAGTTTATGCGCTGCCAAGCAGTATTCTGATAGGAGGAGAGGGCAAAGTGACAGAGAGCAGAGCTCATCACTGTGCTGCTTCTCCTTTCACTGTCCAGTCAGGGGCGCTCCCAGGAGAGCTCTGTGGGTTTAATAATGCTGGCCATCAGACCGAGGGCATCTTGTGGTGGAAAAGAAGTACTGCAGGGGAGAGCTTTGGCTTGAAAGTGAATATTGCAAATAAAACTGCTATTGTATGTTCTATTTTAAATGTGTTATTTTTGTCTGGAGTTCTGCTTTAAACTTTTCTGACCACATGTGACACATTTACTAGAAGGGTTTTCCTATACACAGCAGATATACCGTGTTCTCCACTTACAACATGCTTTAATCCCCTGCATTCGAATTGCTGGTAAATTCCACTTGTCTTATCACATTCATTTTACCACTTTGTAAATAGTAGGAGAGGTAAAATTGGGGGCAGCGGGCTGCATGTAATGCTTTCGGCTGCTCTCAGATCTTTGCAAGCCTTTCTGGAATGGTGGCTACAATCCAACCCCCCACTCGCACATATGCGCATAGACTTGCATGAGAGCTCTTTCCCGGTTTGGAGCCATCTCTTTGTGTTGGTCTTCAGTGATGAATACAAATATTTAGTTAACTGTATAAATATTAAATCATTGTGTCAGAGCTCACTCCATTACATAAAGTCACCGTTTACATTTCAAGTCAATATTTATGCTACCAAAATGAAATAAACTGACAAGGTCTTCGATGTAAACACAGCTTTGTAAAATGTATTCAAACGTCTGACTTCAACCTAAGCTTTGTGGTAGCTGTGACGCCAGGCGTGTAGCGTCCAGGTGGCCATCTTAAGCAGATTTATGGCTTTGCCATTTCATAAGAGACAGGGAAAGTGGAAAATCATTAAACAACAAATACCAATAAAGTATTTGCAGTTTGCCCCCTTATAATGATAAATATGTGTTGTGGAGTATACTAAAGTACCATATATCTAATGGGACCGCATTAACTTTGCAATAACACAGTGGGGTTGATTTACTAAAACTGGAGAGTGCAAAACCTGGTGCAGCTGTGCATAGGAACCAATCAGCTTCCAGGTTATTATTTTTTTTTTTTTGTCAAAGCTTAGTTGAACAAGCTGAAGTTAGAAGCTGATTGGCTACCATGCACATCTGCACCAGATTTTGCACCCTTCAGTTTTAGTAAATCAACCCCATAGTGTATTATCAACAGTTTCCATGTTTTCATAAAATTCTGTTCATTTTATTTTGTTCACTTCTTTTATTCTCATTTCAATGCTGCTGAACTCCTCTAACCTGTTTCAGCATTTCCTGTTTACATATATCTTCTCCAGCCTTGACTGCACATCATTGTTAAAGGGAATGTAAACCCTCAGGGTTTTTCACCTTAACCACTTCAATACCAGGCACTTTCCCCCCTTCCTGCCCAGGACAATTTTTAGCTTTCAGCGCTGTTGCACTTTGAATGACAATTGCGCGGTAATGCAACACTGTACCCTGTACATTTTTATCATTTTCTTCCCACAAATAGAGCTTTTGGGGGTATTTGATCACCCGACAATTTTGAAAAAAAAAAAATCTGATGGGCACTGATAGGCAGCACTGATGGCACTGATAGGCAGCACTGATGGGCACTGATAGGCTGCGCTGATGGGCACTGATAGGTGGCACTGGATAGGCAGCACTGATGAGGAGCTACTGACAGACATTACTAAGTGGCACTGATTGGCACTTTGATGGGGCACTGACAGGGATTACTGATGGGGCACTGATCGGCACTTTTTTGGGCACTGATTGGCACTTTTATGGGCACTGACAGGCGTTTATAGAGGGGGACAGGCTGCAGGTGATGGGCACTGATTGGCAGCTGGTGAGTACCTTTTGATGGGGGCTGTGTTGATAATCAATATGCTGATTATAAGCACAGACCCCCCCCTCTGACAGGGAGAGCCGCCGATCGGCTCTCCCTGTCAGCGTGAACCGAGGAAAGCCGATAACCGGCACTTCCTGGTCCACACGATGATCAGCTGTGATTGGTCACAGCTGATCACGTGGTAAGAAGCCTCTGTCAGAGGCTTCATACCACGATCAGAGTTGCAATGTGTCAGACTGACACACAGCACCTCCGATCACCACGCAGCGCGCCCCTCTAGGCGCGCGCCAGCTCTGTTATCCTGATCAAGTCATATGATGTCCAGTCAGGATAACACAACCACTTTGTCGCCGTTATTTTGCTATACAGCGGGTGGCAAGTGGTTAATGCATTCTGTGTTTGTTAAGTCTAAATTCTAAATCACTTCCAGCCCCTCTATTAGAGCCTGGCATACCACACTATGTAAATCATTTCTAAAAATGAGCATTGTAAATACCTTTTTAGAGCTATCTTCAGGACAATCACGTGACTCGCGGCTGCTTTACAGCTCCAATATATGGCTTCTGTGGGAGGGGCCGAGATCTCCCTCTGACCAGCCAGGGAGATTACGTGAAATACCTCCTGTGCTGCAGCTGCCCCCCAGAGCCCCCCTTGTACTTACCTGAACCTGGTCTTTCCAGCGACGGGGACGAGCACACCAGCTCCAGCCAGTGTCTCGGGCTCTCATTGGATAGATCTATAGCAGCAGGAGCCATTGGCTCCCGCTGCTGTCAATCAAATCCAATGACATGGGAGCCAGGGGCCGAGTCTGTCTGTGTCAATGGACACAGCAGCAGGACACGTGAGCGCGCCTGCACAAGTGCCCCCAGAGAAAGCGCTTCTCCGTCGGGGCACTCGAGAAGAGGAGGAGCCAGGAGCACCGCGCAGGGACCCCAAAAGAGGAGGAATGGCGTCACTCTGTGCAAAACCCTTGCACAGCAGAGGTAAGTATGACATGTTTGTTATTTAAGAAAAAAAAAACAAGACTTTACAACCCCTTTAAGGTCCGACTTCCTGGTAGCGACAGTAGTGGTTCATGCATGTGCATCATGTGATGGCACAGCGGCTTGTAGTCTCCACCAGGGGCACATTTGATAGGGTGACAATGCAGCAGCACAACTATATGACAGTTGTCACCCCATAAGAGGAAATGCCTGAACGAGGACCTTTAAGGCAGGATCACCAAGTAATACTTTAATAAAGAATACATATTTAAAAAGACTGAGGACAACTTTTGAAATCGCAAGCTCATATGAGATTTAAAGTGTATCTAAACTCAAAAACAAAATTGTAAGATAAAGGTTCTGTAGGTTTGTTCTTACTTTGAATTTGTATGTAAGTTGGAACGGGTAAATTGTTTAAGTGTATAAATAGAGTAGGGAATGGTTAACACCCCTGTAAGGTTTGTTCTGCTGTCTATGTCCCTGTTCAGAAGATTTCACCTCACTTTCTGTCCCTGTGACAACTGGATTTTGAAAAATGTGGGTGGTTGTGGAAACAAGGATTGGCGATAAAGCTTCAGTGGAGACGCCTTTTTCACATGATACCTTTTACAGGAGTGAATTTCCCTTCTTGGGGTAGATTTCTTCACATTTCCTGTTGTCTCAGGGACATAAATTGAGATTAAATCTTTCTAATGAAGATACAGACAGCAGTACAAACCTCACAGTGGCTCTAACCCCACACCATACTAGCCAAAATGAAAAAAAAAAATACAATTTACATGGAGTTTTACTTTTAATGCAACTTGGACAAATGTTGGTCATGCTGGTATACTGACTCTCTTAAGGTCTTTTAATGTCAGTGTCTTTTGTTTTGCGCATCGAGGCCTTCGGGTAAGACTGCGTAGGTCAAGCATTTTAATAAATAAAATAAATAAATAAAATGTTTGTCTTAACATATTATTTTTTACCTGTGCATGTAAATGCTTAAACATTTTCAAATACTGTACAGTACAAGGCACCCCTTGTCGGGACAAGAGCAGTAGTACTGGAATGCTGTGGAGTACAAGATCAATATGAAAGGAGCGCTCTGGGAGAAGGCCTATCATAAAGTCAAAATACAAATGTCCCAATAGCAAATGAAAGATGAGGTAGCCAGGCACTTGGGCAGCTCCTCAGACAGTGAAGTGAACTCTAGAAGTGAACAAGAAAAAGAAAGAAAAGCGCCACTAAGTGTAGTAGCCAATAAATTTATTATAAAATAACAGGTAGTGTATAAAAGCACTCACAGAAGTGATAAGATATAAGGCTCATCAGCGAAATATGCCCGCTTGTTGTGTGTCCTCAGCCCGCAGCAGCAGAAGTGGTCTCTGATCGTCAGAGTGTTTTAGCAGCATGGGATCCAGTAGATGGCAAGATGGCCGCCCGGCAGTTTCTGGGGCCGGCATGGAGTGCAAGCGGCTGGAAGTGACGTCACGCTGCCTCTGTCCATCAGCATGAGTTGTACATAAGTCGGATGTTCGTAACTCAGTGACTGTCTGTATACTGCAGCTTACTAGTTCTTGGTGTGGTGCCTGCATTTATGTACTTTTTTTTTTTTTACTTTTGGTTTATTTACACCTGGTAATACTGCAAATTAACACACTTCTGGGTGACTATGTCACCCCTCCACCTTGTCTATGGAGAGAGCTATGGTTGTCACCTTAAGGTTCTCTGCTTGTATGGACTATAAACATGTCTGTATCTTTACATCTTCATTGGGCAGAACAATTTGTAGTTTACAGAAGATAGCTAGGGAGGAAAATATTCTTTGGTGCAGCTCACAGGAAATGATAAGGACAAAATCAACCAATGTTTTCTAAAAATGTTCTTAGCCCAAAACCAAGAAAACAAATGCAGCAACAACATCTAAGGACTGTAAGCTGCAATGTATTACATTTTCAGAGGTCCAAATATCATGTTTGATTCTTCATGGCACCTCCTCGCATCGGCAAACACGGTGCATTTTCACAAGTGCCAAACCACATAGTGGCAGGACCACAGCAGTCTGGATGGGACAGTGACTTTGTTGCCTAATATATATTAGTATATATATATATATATATATATATATATATATATAATGTGTATATATATATATATATATATATATATATATATATATATATATATATATATCTACTTTAAAATATATATTTTAAAGTAGAATTATAAGCAAAACATTTTTCCATTTTGGATAGCGTAAGGGAGGGTTATAACCCCTGTCAGATTATTTTTTTTTCCCCTTTGTGTGCCATTGGGAAGATTTACCTTCACTTCCTGTCCCAGAAAGTGAGAGGAAATCACAGAAAATTAAGGAAATCCCTTGGGGCCCCCAAGGTCACCAGAACTACTACTGGAAGATTTCCCCTCTATTACCATTCTGATGACAACCCAAAATTTGGGATTTTCTTTCACTTTCAATGATAACAGGTCGAATAGAGAGGGTAAATCTCCCTAACAGGGACACAGACAACAATTGAGACCTAATAGGTGTTCTAATCCTTCTTCACTCTATCTAAAACTAAAAAAAAAGTTTTGCCTTTAGTTATCTCTTTATTAGAGATTTCTTGCCCCCAAAAAGGTCCTCATTTGCTTCCCCCTCCATCATATCAGCACCACTGTTTCAGTGCCTAAAAGCCATTCCTTGTGATGCAATGGTTCAAATAGAGACTCTGTGTACCTAGTCATACTACATTCTAGCATAAGAAAATGCATATTTTGGGAGATTTTTTTAATTATGTATTTGTTTAATATCATATATTCTTAAGGAAAAGTTAATTAAATTGCATATACGCTTTTTTCATTATCTATTAGGATTGAATTACTATTTCCTTTTTTGGGTATCAAAGAACCTAGCTTATTAAATGTTGGTTTTGCACAGGCACTTCCATGCTTTCTGCTGCATGGTTTAAATTCCATACACAGATGTATAAGCCTATTCTTTTTCTGTACAATGGTACCTTTATTTAACTAGTTTGTGGCAATGTTCTCAAGGCAATTAGTCAAACAGTCATGCCAACAAAACATTTTTCATAGACCAGGAGAACAGTATTGACACTAGTAGGTGTACTTATCAGTTACTTATCAGGTCGGTGTACATTTCGGTGCAACATATTAGCATTGGTGCATGGCCTAACAACAAGGGATATATGTGATATCATTAGGAGGCATTGTCAATTTTGGCCATCCTGGGTCTGGGATTTACCGAAATACGGCACAGATAACATATTCATGGAGGGATACTGTACCACCTCACATAAAGTATACTTAGCCCTATGTAATGCAAGATCATGCAGTGCCTTTACAGTGTATTTGAGTATTTCTAGTTTTCTATATTTTCAAATTTAAAAACCAGGTTCTTTATCCAGTTGAAGGGTGTGTAATGCAAACATGCACTATTGGGCTAACTGTAGTTATGCGAGTGTGAATTTATGGAGATGAGGAATTTCATGATATAAACGGAATTTGTTATCATCTCCCACTGTTAGTATTGGACACATGGTCTACGGAAAATATTTCACCTTCACATAATCTAAATCAGGACATGGTGGAATAGGAACATTCATATTTACACATAACAGTCATTTTGTCTATCCCAATAAGATGGTCTTAAAGTGGAACTTCTGTCATTTTTTTCATCTTTCCATCTATTAAATCTTCTGCCCTTGTTTTAACTTTGGATAGTAAAACCTTTTTTGTCTGCCAGTAAATACCTTATACAGCCCACTTCCTGTTTCTTGTCTGGTAAAAAGCCTAGGCTTATGACATTATGCACAGCTCTCTCCCTCACTCTCGTGAGAGTTTGCCAGGAAGGGAGGGGGGTGAGTCATAAGAGGGCTAATGGGAGCTGCAGAGCTGTGTGTCTGTGTAAAACCTGTAAAAAACTGTGATTTTTAGCTTTTGGGAAGTATCATAAAGGTTAATGACTGGTTGGGGTTGCGGTGGCCCGTTCAAGGCATTAAGGCTTTCCTTCCACTATAAAGTGATATTAAAGTCTTGTTTTTTTTAGTTTAAAAATAACAAACATGGTGTACTTACCTGCTCTGTGTAATGGTTTTGCACAGAGCAGCCCAGATCCTCCTCTGATGGGGTCCCTCGCTGCCACTCCTAACCCCTCCCTCCTGCCGAGCACCCCCACAACAAACAGCTTGCTATGGGGGCACCCGAGCCGCTGTTCTGTGTGACCATTCAGACACAAAGCCATGGCTTGGCCAGGCCCCCTCTCTCTCCTCATTGGTCCACAGACTTTGATCGACATGTGTCTCAGCCAATCAGGAGGGAGAGTCCTGGATAGCTGAGTCTCTCGTGAAACATCGCTGGATCGAGATGGGCTCAGATAAGTATTAGGGGGGATGAGAGGGGCTGCTGCACACAGAAGGTTTTTGATCTTAATGCATAGAATGCATTAAGATACAAAAAAACCATCTGCCTTTACAATCACGTTAAGTCTATAAACGGTTTACTATTTACAAGAATATTAGTAATAACATTTTAACATGGAGCACCGTCATCCAACACTGCTCTTACTGGAAATATTTCATTCCAAACAGAAATGTTTTGGCTAGACAATAGTGAATATATAATTTATTATTGTATAAGTGCCAGGATGAATCAGTTAACATGTGACTGACTGGCCCAAGTGACTTAGAAAACAACCCTATGAACCTTGTATATCAGTTCATCTTGTCCACTAAAAACACCACGTGCCAAGCTTGCAAATGTTCAGAACAGGGATTCTTAAAGATTAACTCAAGTCAAAACTATTTTTGAAGTTTTGGAAAGAATAGGAAGATTATTAGAACCCCTGTCTGGTTTTTACTACTGTCGGTGCCTTCCTTAGAGAGATTACTCCTCACCTTTAGTTTTTTTTGTCACCAGAACAAGAATTGATGCAACATTGCTATACAAATGCAAATAATGATAAAGCACCTTTTATTGTTAATTAGTGTGGGAAAGTCTAGGATCTCTGTCGGGTATTTTATTCTGTCACTGTCCCCATTTGGGATTTGCCCTTTTGGTACATCCTGTTTTGGTTTGCTCTCCTCTGCTGACTTTGCTCTCTGCCCCTGTCAGGGAGACCAAAGGTACTCTAGCTTAGCTTTGCAAAGCATCTGCACTGTCTGTATGTGCTAATGCAACAGAGCTTAACTGGCGACAGTCCCGTCCCCTTCTTGGTACTGCTGTCCTGGGGACAGTTTCAGGTAGCTTTAGCACTCTAGCTTACCCCTCAGTCAACCCCCTCCAGTCCCCATACACTGTACTTCCACTCGCATTCACCATGCCACTATTCCTAGGTATGGGGGACACACACCACTCCCAGTTGTTTCAAAGATATTTTTGGGGGCCTCAAGGCAATTGGCACAGCTAATTGGAGTGGGGTCAGTAACAACAGGCACCGAAATGTTGCCTACTTACAATAAAAGGTATGCTGTAAGCCCAACTCTGGGCATTTTAAAAATTATTCCTTGTAGTGGGGCTGTGACTGCACTGCAAGGATTTATTGTTAGTTTTAGCCTAGGGGAACAAAAAAACGATTTACTTACCTGATCCTTAGCTCCTCCCAACAGCTAGACCCCCAGCATCTTCTCCCTTACGCTTCAGTGGTCTAGGGTCCTAATGTCATCAAGACCAAAGCCTTGCACTGGACATAATGACATTGAGGGACAGTCCACCACCGGAGCATGGGTGAGTGCCATTTGTCGGTCGGGGGGTAGAGGATCAGGTAAGTAAAACTGTTTCTCTTCTCCCTTAGATAAAACAAGCAATTAACCCCTTGCAGTGTGGGCACAACAAGGGGTTAGCCCCACTGCAAAGGTTAATTGTAAAGTTTCCCAGAGTTGGGCTTTAACCATTTCCCGTACATAGCTGGACTTTTGGTGCTTTTACCACTTTTACCAGAAAGATGCATGCAGCTGCACCCCAGTATTGTTTTTAGAGCTAGCGGTTGGCTTTCTTGTGATAGCAATCGGAGCGGCTAATAGCCGCTTGATTGTTATTACAAGCAGCGGGAGGGGACACCTCCCTCCCATCACCTTTCGTGGCTTGCTCGGGCTCTCTAGGTCCACCGCGAGACCCGAACGACCAGCCGGTGTGTCCGCCAGCTGGCCGGACAGCCAAGCATAGCCGGGATCGGCTTTGATTGGCTGTTCATGATAGTAACCCAGAAGCAATGACATGACATAACTTCCGATTTACACTGAAACAATCGGAGCCAATTTTTAAAAATCAAAAGCATTCAAAAACACAGATCTTGGTGTTTTGAATGCTTTTAAGTGCAGAGGAAAGTAAAGAGTACCTGTCACATGCCTATTGCTGTCACAAAGATGTTTACATTCCGTGTGACTGAAATAAAATTGATCAAAATTTTTTAAAGCAACAATGTAAAAAAAATAAATTAAAAAAATTAATTAATAATAGAATTTTTTTTAAAGTGCCCTAAATTTAATCTAAAGTGAGTTTAGATGGCTTCAGAATAGGTTGTTAAACAGATCACATGATCAGATCAAAGTGACTTGAAAATAGGTAGGTATAAGAGGAGATAGGGGACAGTTCTAAGGCTAGTTAGGTGTAAGCAGGAATTCCGCTGTGAAGGAAGAACAAGGGAAAGAAAATATTCATCAAATATAACTGCAGATTTCAGTTTATTTATTTATAATTTTAGCAGTAGAAATGAGTCAACCTCTGATATTGTCATGTTGGGTCCTTCATGACTCCTATTATCTGTTCCTCATTAAGCTTATTCATAGTTGTCTACGTATTTATGCTTGTTACTTGTAGATATGTCGTATTGAATGTTTAGTGGCATTTAATGCTTACATTTTGGCTTAATTTGTTATTTCTGTAAGGCTATGTGCTGCCAGATTTGCAGCCTTTGTTTTCTGAAAATCCTATTGTACATCATTTAATTCATTAACTTTTCTTAGAGCTGAAAGTTTCTATTGTAGAAGTTGACTTTTTAGAACCAACAATAACATTCTAAGGTATGAGCTGTGCCCTTTTTAGGAAACATTTCTAAATATAGAAGAAAAGAGAAAAAAAAAAAACAATTAAGTGTACTTTCATACTTCCAGGCAAGAATATGTTCCTATGCCAAACAACATGTGGAGGATTACAACATGGGAAGAAACTCAGCAACAGATCCCTTTATTACCTGGGGAAATTTTTAGATGTATCAAATGCTATTTGACTTATAATTTTGCAATATGAACATAGAATTGTCTAATGGTGGCTTTGCGTGCGTCGATAAAAAATATATATTTCTTTTCGGCTCAATCTCTTTCAATAGTCAACAACCTGGTTGATATAAAACTATCAATAATTTTTCACCCTAGATGATTGGCTCAGTTTGATCAAAATTATTCAGAATGGAAATTATGGCTATTTGATTGTTTGCAGGGTTAATTGTTTTGATTGAATTGTACATCGGTCAAATAATGAGATCACAGCGTGGGAGGGGGTGTTCTTAGGGTGCTAAATGATTCGGGGCATTCACTGATGTTTAAATGCAGAATCTTGATGGCAGAGGCTGCAAGAAAGATCCTGAGTAAAAAAAAAAAAATGCAAGTTATGTTCTGTAAAGACCTCAGGTATACACGCAAACAGGTGCTTAAACATGCATATGCGTATACACTCGTAAAATTCATCTTCATCCTCTTCTGCCAGTGTTGAAGCTTACGCATATATGCTCATATGTACTTGTGCATGCACATATACATGTAAATGACTGCACCCAAACATAAAATGTTCATTTTGTTTCCTTTCTGAACATATTGTATTACGCACCTATAAGCAGCTGTGTGCATTATCCCATAGACAAAAAAGATCCTGCGTTCAGATCCTTGGCTACAAACACAGTGTTTTTTCCCATACATGTGCAAGAGGCCTAAAATGTTGTGAGGCTTTTAACAGAAATAAAAGGGAATGAAGGAATTTCTTGCCTCCCTTGCTATTTCTCCTCCCTACATTCTTATTTATGTTTGCCACCTTCCCTTTCTTTTTCTCTCCACATTCCTCTCTTAGAACTAAGCCATTAGTCCTTTCCTGACAAAGGTCCCAAGGCAGGGCATGGAAAAGTACATGGAAATACATAAAATGCAATGCCTTGCTTCCAACACACCCGAAAACAAAAATGTAATATTTTGCAGCTTGCTAGTCCTTAGATTTGTTTTTTTTTTTGTTTTTGTTTTTTTTTGCGCTTTTTTTTCCCTTTAGTTTGACATGGTAAATCTACTGATATCACATTTCATGTAGCCTATTGTGGCTACACTCACTGTACTGTTTCAATGGAGTGAGTTGTGGTTGTCACCCAGACTTTACCTCATACATGTCTTCCTCTCTTCATTCTCATTACATGGAGGGTTAGGGATTAGCACTTTACAGAAGGAAGATAACATTGTTTGTGCATTCAGTTCAGCTCACAAGATAGTGACTGGCAAGACAGTGGCGTCCGGTGGTAATTTTTCGGCGGGGTGGCAAACAGTACCACCCCCCATCTATACCTCACCGCTTCACCGGCGGCTTCCCCTGCTCAGCGGCGACTTCCCCTTCCCCTGCTCTCAATGGGCATCACGGCAGCTTATGTTTCCTCCCTCCTCCTCGGCGGCCAATTGGGACTTTTTTTTCAGGCAATCTGAAAACGGGTCCCAGACCCGATTCTGATTGGCCGTATTGAGGATCAGTGTTTCAATAGCGAATATTCATTCGCTGTTGTAATACCTTTGTAGGCTCATAGCGCAATGCTCTGCGCCACGAGCCCACCCTATTTTGAAACCTATTAGAGCCTCTGGCTCTAATCAGGTGCCTAAAAAACCACCCCCACCGCTGTAATTTATGCACCCGGCGTCCTGAAAGTGGCGGCTGTGGATAGAGTATGAATAGGCGGCCGTGGATAGAGGGAGCGGCGCTTGGGCACCCCTAATGAACGGGCCACTACTTTTGCAAGATAAACAGGCATTTTCTGTATGTTATGCAAAAGTTCTTAGACTGAAAAATGAAAACGAATGCCACCCCACATGTAAGAACTGGTAAGCTGCAATATTTTATTTTTTTGTTCTTGGTTTAGATTTCCTTTAGGGAAACCAGCTTAGAAAGAAATACATAAGCTTCCAGGGATGGTGGTAATTCTAGGTTCTTGGCTTTTAGACTTTAGATAAAATTTATTTAAACTGAGTTCCTGTCCTGGATCAAATATGTAGGCAAGTGGCAGTGCCCTTTTAAAGAGAGACAAATCCCCTGGTGAGTTAGTGGGTGAAGTACTGTGCCCTTTTATATTCTAGTGTGGGTGGAGCAATGAGCAGAAGGTCGATAGGAACTAGCTACCCCTGACTTATAGCATGGCTTGCTGTAATTTTTAAGTGAGCTGTAGGGAGAACAAATGTAATTACAAAACTAATTTTTAAGTGAGTCCCGGGGGATAACAAACCCCATAAAGCTTTTGGCAGGTGAAAGGTACTGTTTATGAAAACACTGGGGGTCTGTCAGCTAGGGAATGACAGCTCTGAAACTGGAAGCAGCAAAATCATCGGTGCTTTGGGCTTCATTAGTCACAGAGCAGATCAGGAAACAGGTGGTCCACCATCTCTTCTGTGTGAAGCATTTACCACAGTCCTGGGCTCCCTGAATTATCTGGAGAGTCAGGTAACTATCGCGGACAGTGGCGGGAGTTAGCCCTTTTCAGTACCGTAAAAGTAATAATATGGCTGTAGGTCAGCTCGAATCACTTTTACTAAAAAGCTGATTACTGGCCATAAAAATTACACCAAGCTCCGCTGTCATGAATTTGGTTTAACCACATGCTAACAGGATGTGTGTGTATATATATATATATATATATATATATATATAAATACAGGGCTTTTTTTCAGGGGGAACTTGGTGGAACTCAGTTCCACCACATCCAGTCTGCGGCCAACCCTAAACAATCTCTTAGGGGTATAATAAGCCCTGTGTATCAGAAAGAGATGTGACACCTGTTGCGATGGGGAGATTGACACCAATGGACTAGCCTTCAAAATTCCCTTCCACTGACTGTCGGTTATCTCCCCCACCTCCCCTGTCCACCCTTCCCTGACGCCCAGAGTCGTTTGCAGATCTAACAGTTTTGCAGAAATTTGTCCGTTTACCCTTGCTATCAGACCCTTAGTGGAGGTTGCTCTAATGATTTTATTTAGGAGAGGTGCGTTGCACCATTCCAATGGGCAGCTACTAAATTGGCTGTTGAGTGCATGCCTGATCTGCAGATAGGTAAAAAAGGTGTTATTTGGAATCCTGTATTCACGCCTCAGCTCAATGAACGGTTTCAAATTTTTACCTTCAAATAACCGCACCAATCTACGAATTCCGTGGCGGACCCATATCCAGTTTTTTTCCAACATTAACAACTCCCTCAACCCCCTGTTATCCCATATGGGCGAGAATTCAGTGTAGCCTCCGTACCCCATAATCCTCTTGGTGGCCTGCCAAACTTTAATGACCAATTTATATGTTGGAGACCCCTCCCGGAATATCCCAGCCTCTAGTGCCTCTGCCAGGGAACCATATGGGACATCCTGCATCATAAGTTTCGCGTTGGAATTCGATCGGCCCTGATTTTCGCAGCCTCCTAGATGTTGTAGTTGTGCCGCCAGGAAATAGCTATAGGGATGTGGTACTGCCAATCCCCCTTCCCCGACAGGGTGCTGGAGAGTTTGTAATTTGATCCTTGCCCTTTCTTCCATATTAATTCTCTAAATATAACGTTTAATTTATGGAACCAAGTATTCCCAATCCAAACTGGGAAATTGTGAAGTACATATAATAATTGTGGCATCCAAACCATCTTGATCAAATTAACTCTCCCTGCCAGGGATAGCGGGAGTTGGCACCAAATAGCACTTTTCCTTCTAAATTTTTCCAGTGGAGGGACTAGATTGTCTCCAATATACTGTGCCGGGTCAGTTGAAATAACTATCCCCAGATAGCGCATCTTCTCCACTACCCTCAATCTCGGCAAACTACCCCTTTGAATATTACGTGACGAGTCTAGTGGGAGCAATGTTGATTTTTCCCAATTAACCATCAGGCCCGATGACCTTCCAAATCAATTCAAGGGAAGGTCCCGTATCCCCAAGAAAAATCAGCACATCATCAGCGTAGAGTGCCACTTTTTCCGACCCATTCCTCTTTCCAAATCCTTGTATTAAATGTTCTTTGGAAGGTATGCCTATAATAAGTTTTCAAATAGACAAAGTAGTGGGTGCTTTATGTCTTCTAACTGTAAGTACATAATGAAATGCTTCAAAGTCATCTTTTAGTTGACCACACATCAATTTTTACAACCAAAACTGATTTGCTTGACTTTATGCCCACTCACAGACTAAAGTTTTTTTCGCTATGTGATCACAAATCCAATCTGGAAATGCAAACTATGTACTCAGCAAAGAGTGCATTGAGATGTATATGTTAAGCAACCTGTATATGCTAAGCAACCTGTGACCAGGAAGTGCTGGGGATCCATTTTTTTTCTATATCTATCTTAACACATTTTGGATTGTTTGTAACATTTTTTTAATTCTGAGACTGTGCAGTGTTTACTTTTAGTTGTTCATTTAGTGAGTCATATTATAGCATGTATCTAATTGGTCGTTTAAAGTCGAATAACCCAGGGTGCTTCATGTTCCATTCATGTGGTTGGAGGTGGATTGCCCCGGCGGCACCTCATCAGGGGGCTGGGCTGTCTGATCTAGGTAAAGGCACCCAGCGATATCCACCCAATATGTTAGTGTGGGACCCAGTGTGAAACAGGGGTGCAAAGATCACAGCAGGACAATACTGTATTCACTGGAAGGGTATATATGTGGATGCTGCATTATACCAGCCCTAAAATTGGTTGGGGGGTGTGAGGTTCCTCTTACTGCATCTTTAAAGAGGAGTTCCACCCAAAAATGGAACGTCCGCTTTAAGGGATGTGACCCCCTGACATGCCACTTTTGTCATGTCATTTTTTTTGGGGGGGGGGGCCGGTACCCTCTTTTCAGAGGGTCCCAGCTCCCACTTCCTCCCAGCACACCGCAGCACCGGAAGGGAGATCACTTCTCCCCCCTCCCTCTTGGCAATCATCTGGGACACATCACAGGTCCCAGATGATTGCCCGGCCAGTCACGGGTTGCGCATGTGCAGCGGGTGCCCGGCTGTGAAGCCACAGCCGGGCGCCCACACTTAAAATGCAGGCGCCAGAAAGAGGAGGGGGAAACGAGGGGGGCTTCGCTCCCCTGCATCGCTGGACCCTGGGACAGATAAGTATCCGTTTATTAAAAGTCAGCAGCTGCAGTATTTGTAGCTGCTGACTTTTATTTTATTTTTTTTTAGCAGAACTCCGCTTTAAATCTGTAAATCAGTTTTTAATAACCTATGGCTGAAATAGATCGATAGATAGATAAACAATAAACTTACAGATAATGTGGTTGATTTACTAAAGGTAAATATACTGTGCACTTCAAGTACACTTGCTCTAGATCTGAGGGGAAGCTCTGAAATGAGGGGAAGCTCTGCTGGTTTCTATTTTCCAATTATGTACAAGCAAAAATGCTGTTTTTTTATACTCCTTGTACATGATTGAGTATTCTTTGCAAAGTGAAGCTTTACCTTATTTCCTAAGCTCTAAAGTAAGTGTATTTGCAGTGCACATTATACAAAATTTGCCTTTAGTAAATCAACCCCACTTTGTACATTTAGGAATAACCACCTTTGACTACCACACCAACAGTACTTTCGTTATACACTGATATATTGCTTGAAGGCAAACTGAAATGTTGTGGTTCATGATGAGGAAACTAAGTTATTTGGCTTCAGGGCTGGATGCATCAGTATATAACTGCATTAGTTCTATGTGAATGGCACAATATGATATTTGTCAAGAAACAATGGCACTGCCTATAGCAGAAGCATACCTTATATGGTGATGTAATCTTTGCAGTAATAGTTTGCTTTATGCGTTAAGTTTAAAAAAAAAAAAATTAACAGACACTACTTATTTTACATTGGAGTGATACATATAAATATCATAACATCACATTCATAAGACATTGTTTCAATCTTTGAAGATTTTGCAATTTATAGAAACTGTATGCAGCTTGCAGAGTTTTATTCAGCTTTTGTGCCACTTATTGTGTATTTTTCACAGTATTTATAGTACATAGTGCCACTTTACATATTGTACATTTACAGTAGTCCCTGCCCTCAAAGAGCTTACAATCTAAGGTTCCTACTTCACATGCATACATGTACTAGGGCCAATTACCCAGACAGGAGTATAGAGTGTCCCAGTTGGGATTCAAACCCTAGTGCTGCAGGGCAGGAGTGCTAGCCACTAAGCCACAGTGCTGGCTACTTTTATTTTAATGGGCTGCCAGCACACCAGAATGAACAAAAAAACGCACCTGCACCATTATTTTTATGCTGCGCAGCACAGCGAACAGCCATGTGTAATCATGTGTTGCAGTGCACTACAAGGTATATGCACAGGAAAGCTGTGTTGGGTGTCATTAAGAATAAATTGTACCACATCGCACAAACCCGCATAACACACGTGACTGTGGGTTGCTGAAGCACACACGTTATTGCATCGCAACAGTGTGACTGGGCCCTACAATAAGAGTTTTTGCTTTAGATAAGGTATGAGTGACCTGACTAAACTAGGTCAAATAAGGGAAGGCCGTAGTATAGGTTTCCTTTTTTATTTAGAAACTTGGAAGATGTAATAAAGTTGAGGAGAGACTAGATATATAATTACGATTATCAGAGTAATACTGACTAAAAGAACAAATTGTATATAATTGTTATTCCTTTGGTGGTGTAGCTGTAGCATTTGGTGCTTCAAAGGAATGCAAGTGTGTGATATCTAGCCTTTGTTGAATGATTTATAATTAGCATAAAACACTAATCATCAAACAAACTTGAAAGCAAAAAATAGATGGAGCATGCTTTCCATTCTCAAATAATGCCACCCAAATAATTATTTTACTGTAAACAGTTCCAAAACATATACAGCAGGACTTTGCTTTGTGTGCATGGTGTGTTCCATGACTTCCTTTTCTCACTTATACCTGACCTTGTATGACCCAGCCTGCCTCACCTAACTAAATAATTATGGTGTACTGCTGGAGTTTTGCAACTGCAAAGTTTGTTCTTTAATGAGAAAGTATCTTCTTTCCGAGTACTTTGAAATGTATTAACAGAAAAAAAAAAAAACATTTTGGTAGATAAAGAATGCAGAATAACTCTTCTATAGCTATGAAACTGAAGTGGATTTATTAAGAATTACACTATGTGAATCCATAAGTTGTACCCTAGTATTACCATAAAAGATTGCTTTTGTAAGTTGAGAGGATTTTCTCCATATATTAAAAGGCTTATTTTGTCAGAACCCATTCTCTTGGCACCCAGCCTGCAGCCTAAGGGTCAAACATGACCCTTTGGTACTTGATGTGTGGCCCTTGGACCACAGTGGTCTGTGGTAGAAGTAGGAGCAGTGCTTTGTAAAGAGGTAATGGTAGTGACCTTGTATTATGTCCCTGGCCCCTTATTGTCTTCTGCAGCATGTCTCCAACCAAACCTGTAGCATTTCCTCTAGTATGTATTCAGTCTGTGACAGTCCTCTCTAGCATTGCATAAACTGAACATTATGTGCAGTTCTTTGGTGATATCAGCTTTATCATTGCCTTGTAAGTGGACAACCACTAGCCTAGAAGAAGATTACACTGTCTCTTGCTACCGGGATGCATTGAAATTATCTTACATCATTAAATAGAAATCCTCTCTATACACAATCCTATCCCCACAGATGATCCAGAGGAAGGTACCATTCAATACTATAGAAAGTCTTCCTGTTTTTAATCAGCTCTTATCTGTGAGATAAGAGGATCATCAGGAATGCAATGACTATGTATGGCTGCCCTATAATAACATTAACACACGTTGATATGATTCTTTACATTTAGCTATCTGCTTTATATGGTTATCTAAAAATGCATAAGCAGTTTTTAAACTCCAGTCTATGAAAGATGTCTTTGTCTATGAAAGTTATTTTGAGGACACAAGTAACCTGAAAGACCTACAGATTAAGTGACATTTTTTTTAGTTTATGATAAAATAGGAAATGGTTAAAGCTAAAGTTTAGTTTTTTTTTTTTTGCTACAACTGCATAACTTACCTGTAATGAAGTATGTCCCACATCCTGAAGGATGATGATTCCTAAAGAAATATTCTATCTAGTGACGCTGGTCTTCTTCTCAGTACTAAGCATCTAGGGCTGCAGGGGTTAATTGCTTTGGGCCTTATTAAGTACATTGAAGAAGGTCCTGATGGGACCCTTTTCTGTCCTCTTCTCCTTTCATTGTTTTCACAGAAAGCAGCATGTTCTCTGAATGGGGGTTTTGCCCATGCAGAGAATTCTTGCAGGGCATGGGACATACTTCAGTACAGGTAAATTATGCTACTGCAGCTGTCATTAACTTCAGCTGTAAAACTACTGTCAGGTTTTTACTGCTGCATGTGTCCCCATTGGGGAAGTTCAGTGGTCTTGGTGACCACTGTTACTGGCTGGGAAAGAATGTGATGGAAAATTTAAAAAAAACCATAGCAAGTTCCCTTGAGTCTGAATTGAAATAGAAGAAGAGTTTAAAGTGAAGAATCTATAAGGGGAAATGCATTTCTGGATATAGCTGGTGTAAAATGGGGCTAGCAAAGAAGGTGGGCTTCTGTGACTCACCCAGGGCCAGATGTTGCTTGTCTCCCTCAGGCCCTTTATAACCACAAACATGGAACACAAAGTTCTGTTGCCCTGATTACTTCACTACCCTCGTCCTACCCACTGTAGATCAGAGGTCTCCAAACGTTTCAGTTAGGGTCACATTGTATATTTGACAAATATTCATGGGCCAAATAAACACATTCCTCAAAAAAAAAAAAGTTACACCAGAAGCCCCCTATGACATCAGAGCCTCCTTCTCATCAAAGCTCCATTTCACATCTGAGCCACTTTTACATCAGAAGCTTCCCATCACATCAGAGCCCCCCTTACACATCAGAGTATCCCCTTACATCAGGGTTCCCATCAGAGTCCTTCTTATATCAGAGTCCTACCCTACATCAGGGTCCTCTTCAAAGTCCCCCCTTTCACATTAAGGTAAACCTTCACATCAGAATTACCTTTACCACAGTACTTCCTTCACATTAGAGCCCCATTTCACATAAGAGCCCCCTTTCACTTTAGAGTGATTGGGGTTCCCATCAGAGTCCCTCTTACACCAGAGTCCTCCCCTGCATCAGGGCTCCCATCAGAGTCCCCCCTTACATTAGAGTTCCCCTTACCATTGTATTTAGGCTTGCAGCATGGCTGTAGCTGTGTAACAGCATAGGGGGGCCCAGAAGTGGAGCAGGTTTGGACAGAAGAAGTTCCATCTTCCTGTGAACACCAGGACAAGTGGCAAGCACTACAGTGGTTGCTGGCACATCAGTGGCCCTAAAAACCATTGACACAGTGCAGGGGAGGAAAGACCTGCACAGGAGACTGCAAGAGGGAGGGTTGGGGATTGAGTGGGAGACCAGCTGATCTGAATTTTCAGTGTGAGCATATGCCACTGACCCAAGCTGTGGGCTGGATAAAATATTGTAGCAGGCCACATATGACTCCAGGGTCGTAGACCCCTGAAAGGGGTCTGCAAAGAGCAGCAGAACTCTGCTGAGCTCTTCCCCTCCTGCAAGCAGACTCACAGTTTTAGATTGATAACACTGAGCTATGCAATAAAGCCTAAATGGTTCGCAATGCTGGCCCTTCTATTCTCAGTCTTGGCATGCAGGTTATTATGGGGAGTTTATAGAAAGATTCCATGCACTGTGGTATTAAAATACATTTAATTGTTTTAATACATAAGTCAAATAAATAGTGTTTTACATGTACTTGGAGTTCATCTTTACCTTCCTGAATTTTATTTATTTGCAGAATTATTTTTCTGCTTGCTTAGAAATGCCTAGCATAATAGGTATTTTCAATTCCTAAAGAGGAATTGCAGTCTGCTCACATAGTTTGTAATAAAAACATCTTTGCCATTCTGAAGCTTCCCTCCAACCATTTTGCATATTATTTTATATATACTGTGACTCTATACTTGCCAAATTTCCTGCAGAAATCTCCCTCCACTGAGTCTGGCTGCAACCATTTTAACTGTGCGCAGCTGAAGCTGCTGCCTGTCCACTGCCTGGATTTACACAGACACACACAGAGGCTCTCCAGCTCTCATTGGCCCTCGTATGACTCATCCCCCCTCCCTTCCTGACAAACTCTCACAAGAGTGAAAGAGAGAGCTGTGCATGATGTCATAAGTCTAGGTTTTTTACCAGACAAGAAACAGGAAGTGGGCTGTATAAGATATTTACTGACAGAAAAAAAATTGTTTTACTATCCAAAGTTAAAACAACAAGGGCAGAAGATTTAATAGATGGAAAGATGAAAAAAGACTGAAGTTTTGCTTTAAGAATGTTTTACACACACACCTTATCAATATAAAACATCAGACTATAACAAGGTTGCAATACAGTTCATTCTATTTTTATCCTCTACAACATAAACATTCTATATGAAATGTGTACTCCATATTATAGCTATAAACGTACATAAAAAATGTAAAAGCTAATGCATTATTGTAATCAATTGTTACAGTTTGTTTGCTCTATAAGGGATACTGAAATATAACCTACACAAGTTGGTTGGCACCAATAACAATTAAATAATTTGTTATGATGTGCTTTTCATGTTCTAAAAACATAAACATTCTAGCTTGGACAATAATATAATTACACATCTGGTTGGTATTATGTAAGAAATACACATAAAAATGGGAAATCTTCTATTGTACTGCACCTACAGAATCTGGGACTCGTTTTCTGTTCATATAATTTAATTTAGCACATTTTGGTATTTAAATTGTCCTTTTTTTATAAACGTATTTGTGAGATAAGAAAATTGTTATAGTTCCTTCCATTGCAATCCACGAAAAAAAACTATAAAAAAATGTTGTGACATTTTCGAATTTCTAAATACTGAACTGATTTCAGTTAACAAGAATGCATTGTGGATTAGGGATAGTATGCATGTATTTCAAAATGTCTGCTATAAAATTTAGAAGCCAGTTAGGTGGCCACATCTCTTGTTTTTATCATGACTAAAGTAGACTGGAGGTGACCCATCCACCCTTAACCTTAACAAAATGAGTACATGCTAGACAATTAGTGTTTAAATGGCCATAGCAGCCTTTTATTACAACTCAAAAAAACATTTATAAATACCTTTAAAAGTAACAATAATGGTATCATGGTCAACTCTGATATGGAAAATAATACCCAACACCTGTGTCTGTGGCACCGCTTACCTATGCTAGGCACCCAACCGCAATACACCACCTCAAGGACGATATCAGTTGACCACAGACACATACTAAATTAGAGGCCACTACAACAAAGATAGATCCCCAACCATTTTCCAATACCATCACATTAAAACAACATAGCATTTGCTTTGACTTGCAACCAGATGGGCCAATGTCTATAGCAGCTCTCAGCCTTTTCAATATGGCAGAAGCCTTGAAAAAATGTTCTGGTTTCAGGGAACACCTTCCCTTCAGGAAAATCACTTTATTTACAGCTCACTGTATATTAGTGTGATGGTCAAGGAAACAAATGTGCCTTACATTTGTGGTCAGTGGGAACAATCAACCCCCTAAAAGATAGCTAAAAAGATGATTGGTTTCAGTGGCAACTTTTCTGAGTGGCAGAAGTTGCTCCTTGTTCAGGAAACCCCTACCAACCTTTGTTTGGAGGTTCCATGAAACCTTAGTTGAGAAAGACTGGTCTATAGTGTAGGGCCAGTGGAAGTGAAGCTTTCTCACTACCTTCAGATCTTCCACTGAACTTTACTGCTTCCAATGGACCACCCTTAGAAGCTCCTCCTAATCAGCCCACTTATCATCCAGTAATATAAGTAACCACTAACTTTAAACTCCTGCTAAACACTTAACCCTATCTTGAGTCACCTTCTCACCCAATCTTGCAAGCCATATGCCTATTTCTTTCCTCTCTCAGCTCTGGACCTATGTGCAGTGTATTTTGTATATAATATATTTTCAATTCTTTTCTCATTCTTTTCTTAACTACAAGCATCATTGAAAACAAGGATTAAAATTCAATTAAAGACTGATGAGAGAAGGTTTAACTTGCCTATTGAAAAGACCTCTAAAACCGCTATCCCTTTCACATTGTGGTAATCAAATACACAGAAAATTTTTTTTTGATTTTGTTACCATTATTAATTACATTAAATAGCAAACCGGATCTAATCCTACTAAAAAAAAAATATAGCAACAAAGTGAACAAACATTTAAGACTTGGATCAAGGCTGGTACACCAGTACTTTCAATATTTTTTTTTAAGTAAAATTAAAACATTGAATATGTCAAAGCAAAAAATGTATCAGTCTTACAAAGTAAATACTAATCTTGATTTGTTCCGATTTGAATCCCATATTTAACAGGCCAAAATTGAGCACTGGATATGATATCGAGGAATATCTGTAGTTAGAATGCTGTCCAGTATGCTGGCCAGAAGTGACATCTTATGGTTTTCAGGGACATGATGTTAGGAGCATCTGTAGAATAAAGATAGTCCAATTTGGTTTGATAGGAAATATATGAGTGAGCTCTTATGCCCCGTACACACGGTCGGATTTTCCGATGGAAAATGTCCGATCGGAGCGTGTTGTCGGAAATTCCGACCGTGTGTGGGCTCCATCGGACATTTTCCATCGGATTTTCCGACACACAAAGTTGGAGAGCAGGAGATAAAATTTTCCAACAACAAAATCTGTTGTCGGAAATTCCGATCGTGTGTACACAAATCCGACGGACAAAGTGCCACGCATGCTCAGAATAAATAAAGGGATGAAAGCTATTGGCCACTGCCCCGTTTATAGTCCCAACGTACATGTTTTACGTCACCGCGTTTAAAACGATCGGATTTTCCGACAACTTTGTGTGACCGTGTGTATGCAAGACAAGTTTGAGCCAACATCCGTCGGAAAAAATCCTAGGATTTTGTTGTCGGAATGTCCGAACAAAGTCCGACCCTGTGTACGGGGCATAAGTGTGTTGTGGAAGAAACGAGGGACACCACATTTCAGATAATAGCTGTGCCAATTTTCTAGAAAATAATGCATTGTGCTTTAAAGGCTGATGGGAAGAGTAAGTAGGACTCCTTGAGGTGTACACAAGTGATGGAAAGCTGAAATCTTAGACATTTTGTCAGCAGTTCCAGTTTTGCATGTTTTGCCAGCTTAGGACAGGAAAGTCTCAATTAAATTTTCAGACAGTAATTGCAGTTTACTGGACAGCCTACAAATTGCAGTTTACTGATCAGTCCACGTCCTTTTAAAAACCTAAGGCATGAGCTCTGGTGATATTTTGTCAAGATTAAGGAAGTATTTTGATCAGGTGAACTAAGAACGTGAGTCGGAAGGAATACTTTGCTAAGCAAATGAAATATAGATTGGTTTACATATGTTTTAGATAAATACACCAATTTAATGCCAAAACATTGTTCTGCATTTAGATGGGTAGATAACAAGACAAAAGTTATTGTCCACCACTCTTATGGAAGTTAATGCATGTAAGAGCCTCAATTGATCTCAGTGTTGAAAGAAGCTGTCATATTCAAACAGTTCAGGTCAGTGCTGCAGTGGAAATAGATGGCCAAAGCATAATCATACTAAAGGTGTTATTGCATATGTTATACTGCATTATTTGTTGAGTTGCACCTTAGGTCATCGTAGATATAAAAGACTGAAACTATTTGCCTGTCCAAGTGATCCTATAGTCACATATTACATGTGACTGTCATTTCTATAAAAGTAAAAAGTAAAAGTTCAAAGTAAAATGATCATATAAATATCCTTGTTTTATTATTAGGGCTACTCTAAATCAGGGCTCCCAATGGTCCCTCATTTTGGAAGGTCTATCCCTTTTGGAACCAGATCCATCTAACCTTCTTTCCACCTTAGTTGCCTTTTTTTTGTGCGTGATGTATGAACTTCTTTAAAAATGTACAATTATTACAAAGCTGAACTCGGCACAAATAATGCAGCTCTGCAATAACTTCTACATTGTTTAACGCCCAACTCCAGGAAAATAAAAAAACCCCTTGGAGTTGTAGTGTTCGGCAGGCTTGCCCACAACATGTAAACACCCCTGTCCTCTGACTATTGAAGCTTAAAGTGTGGGCAGTTGGCAGACAGCAAAAATGCAACTTAACCAGCATGTTTGCTTAACGTATAAGTTCACCTTTACAGAAAATCTGTAAGGTGACTAGGTACATGGCTGGGGTGTGTAAACTCATTGTGCTTGACAGTATCCCCTTTTCTCAGTTAAAAATCTGGGAGGTATGAGAATGCTCACTTTTCTGGAGTACTAAGCAAGACTCAAAAAATAAATTACAAATATTTTCTAGAACATTATTTCAGCAGGGAGCTTGGCAATATTCAGACATTGTTTTTTTAATTTATATCCCATTGAAAGCAAGTGTAATTTTCTGCCCCTTTCTTATAATGACAATGTGACCTGTCAAGGTTGTATTACTTTCAAGGAGAAATATGTGTTTTGTGTGCTTATATTTGCCTTTGAATTTACATATAGGCTTGGATCGGTCTGTTCTGTGAAACTGTTTGTTGTTCTGCCAGACATCATGTAAATGGTATGCAATGGAAAAATCAAGAAACCATTGTGATCTGCAAAACAACAACAGCGAAAAAAAATTGCAGCATTGCATTTGTTGTTTTAGTCAAGGTTGTTGCTCAACAATGATATGCAGCTATGTCACATGATATTACCAATAACTTTGCTCAGTTGATTAAATTTGCACACTGGGTTGATTTACTACAGTAGAGAGTATTTACTAAGCAAAAATTATTTTAAAGTGGATCTTCAGTCATTTTTTTCATCTTTCTGTCTATTAAATCCTCTGCCCTTGTTGTTTTAACTTTGGATAGTAAAACATTTTTTTTTCTGCCAGTAAATACCTTATACAGCCCACTTCCTGTTTTTTGTCTGGGAAAAAGCTTAGGCTCATAGGAGATTCTCTATGTAATCTGTCGGTGCTCGTCCCACCCCCCTCCCTGTCCCCTCTAGGCTGCAGATGGGCATCGGTCAGGCTGCACTGATGGCAATGGTGAGGCTGCTGCATTGAAGGCAATGGTGAGGCTGCTGCATTGATGGCAATGGCGAGGCTGCTGCGTTGATAGCAATGGCGAGGCTGCTGCATTGATGGAAATGGCGAGGCTGTTGCATTAATGGCAATGGCAAGGCTGCTGCATTAATGGCAATGGTGAGGCTTCTGCATTGATGGCAATGGCGAGGCTGCTACATTAATGGCAGTGGCGAAGGCTGCTGCATTAATGGCAATGGCGAGGCTGCTGCATTGATGGCAATGGCGAGGCTGCTGCATTGATGGCAATGGCGAGGCTGCTGCATTGATGGCAATGGGTAGGCTGCTGCATTAATGGCAATCGCGAGGCTGCTGCATTAATGGCAAAGGCAAGGCTGCTGCATTAATGGCAATGGCGAGGCTGTTGCATTAATGGCAATGGCAAGGCTGCTGCATTAATGGCAATGGCGAGGCTTCTGCATTGATGGCAATGGCGAGGCTGCTGCATTGATGTGGAGTGATGAGGCTGCATTGATGGCACTTGTGAGGCCGCAGATGGGCATTGATCAGGCTGCATTGATGGCAATGGTGAGGCTGCAAATGGGCACTGACCCTTATTTTGCTTCAAAGTTCCTTATTTAAAATGTAAGTTTTTTTTCCTGAAACTTCCCTCTTAAAATGAATGTGCGTGTTATATGCCGATAAATACGCTATCTCATTTTATGTTTAGCTGCAGAAAACTAAACTAGTCAAAGTACACCTCTGGGTATTAGGTATTAGTCTAGAGCAGCGATGGCGAACCTTGGCACACCAAATGTTTTGGAACTACATTTTCCATGCATGCCCAACTACACCGCAGAGTGCATAAGCATCATGGGAAATGTAGTTCCAAAACATCTGGGGTGCCAGGTTTCGCAATCACTGGTCTAGAGAGACACTTCTTTCCTGGGTAGTGCTGCATAGGCTGTGACTACAGGGTGTGTTCGTGTGGATATCATTCCTGTAATGTACTGTCAATTGATAGATGTACTGTATAATAATTGACAGCTGTAATGGAACATGATTGTACATACCTGTAGCCAGAACTCATATTTTAAATCCTATTCCCATTCTTGTATTCACTTTGTCCAATAAAGATTTTACAATATTATAAACTATACAAACTTTCTTGATTAGTATACCTAGCTGCTAAAAAACCTTTGGGGGAATCCTTCCATATTTTTAGTCTGTGACTACATTCCCCTTTCCCAGCAACGTTTTTCCAAGATATCTTCCAACAAAGGGGATGATTTACTAAAGGATAAATAGGAAAGGAGTTTTCCCTTAGTGAATTAGGTGAATCTTTACTGATTTCAATCATCCAGTCATGTGCAAGCAAAAATACTGTTTTTCATTTTTCTTTGCACATGATTAGGTATTCTTTGCTAAATTAATTTTCACCACTTTCCCCAAACTAAGGGGAAATTCCCTTGTAAAGTGAGAGTTCCCTTGCAAAGTCAGCAGCCCGTTTTCTTTAGTAAATCCCCCCCAGGCCTCATGCACAAAAATGTGTTTTACAACCGTTTGGCTTGTTTTTTATGACACTAAATGCCCCTCTATGTTACCCTATGGGGTTGATTTGCTAAAGGAAAATACACTGTGCACTTTGCAAAGTGCAGGTACACTCTGCAAGAGCAGTTGCTCCAGAGTTTAGTAATTTGAACAAAAACTCTGCTGACATCCAAT
The DNA here is from genome assembly GCF_042186555.1 of Aquarana catesbeiana. NCBI lineage: Eukaryota > Metazoa > Chordata > Amphibia > Anura > Ranidae > Aquarana > Aquarana catesbeiana. The sequence continues at coordinate 574,661,020 of NC_133324.1, read as the reverse complement.
CATGTGCAAGCAAAAATGCAGTTTTGTTATTCTCCTTGCATGCAATCGGCTACTTGCAAATTGAAGCTTTACCACATTTACTAAGCTCTGGAGCAATTGCACTTGCAGGGTGCAACTGCACTTAGCAAAGAGCACAGTCTATTTGCCTTTAGTAAATCAAGCCCTTTGTGTCCATGCACACATTAGACATACATTTAGAGGTGGGGGCATTTGGAGGCAGAAAAAAAATATCACGTGTGCGATCAAGAGAGGAAAGTTTTGGCTGAAAAAAATGCCAAAACCTGCCTAAACACACCTAAGCACTAGGCACGTTTAGCGCTTCAGTGTTTTATCATTTCAATTGCCAGAATAAATTCATATTCTGGTCAATGAAATTAACCTCCCTGACGGTATTCCCGAGTGTGGCTCGGGGTTAAATTTGAGCACCATTAGCGGTAACCCTGAGCCACACTCGGGATTGCATTGCAGAATCCTGGTGTGGTATACTTACCTTGTCCCCAGGATCCTGCGATGTCCCCCCGCGCTGTCTGCGAGCTCTGTCCTCCTCCCGAAGCCTCTCTGTGCCGGGCTCCGTTCCCTGCGAGCGTCGTGACGCACGGGGGCGGAGCCTGGCGGCAAATTAAAAAAAATGTAAAAAACATAACACATACAGTACTGTAATCTTACAGATTACAGTACTGTATGAAATTATTTTGCATCCCTTTTGTCCCCAATGCTTTGTCCAATGCCCTGCATGCAGTTTTATATTATATATACTGTTTTTTCTGCCTGGAAACTTGAGATTGTCCATAGCAACCAAAAAGTGTCCCTTTATGTCAAAAGTGGCTTTAGACCAGCTAGAAAACAGCGATAATAAATTAGAACACTTGCAGAATTGAGCAATAGTGAATTGTGGGGAAATTTATTTTATTATTATTATATATATTTTTTTTTAATTATTTATATTTATTTATTATATTATCATTTATGATTTTGTGTTTCAAACTTCATCATACCCGGGATATCTACTAGACTCTTGGTGGACAGATATAAGTGTGTTATTGCTAAGAATTACAGGCCTACAATATAAAACGCCAAATTTCTATGCAAAATAATTGTACCGCTTTCAGCACCTAAAATCCAAAATAATCATACCGCCAGGGAGGTTAATAAATGCCCAAGCACTTTATGTGCCTAAACACATTTGCATAAACTTGGCTTAGGTGCATTTTTGAAGCTGCTTTTCTCCTGCCAGGAGAATACCGTTTACAGAAGCCCAGTGTGCACGGGGCCGTGTTGATTTCCATACCAAGTGAATTCTTTTGCGCCCATGACTTATTCTTCTCTCTTTATCCGTGGCTAGCCTCTAATATAGGCATGAATACCAGGATTTCAGTCTCTACACACAGCTAAATGACCCAGAGGAGGGACTTCCACCTTCTATCATTCTAGAAAAGGAGTACATAAGTGCAGAAGTGTTTCTGGGCTTTCTAATTAGAAAGTCAAGCATGCACTGCACAACATGAAGCATGACACACACATTAGCTGTTTATGTGTAAAATATATATGGTATATACAAATACAGTAAAATATCACTTTATGAACATTGGTCAAATCTGCTATGATAAGAGGCAGGAAGCTGTAAAACATTTTGAATGGATAGAAAATATGCAGCATTGGATGTTTTGGTTCACATTTCCTTTCTTTCCCAAAATAAAGAATGAACTTCAGCATCTCCCATTATTGATTCAATTAACTGCAGTACAATTTGGCTGCTGCCAGCTGTAGCATGTAAGCTGTAAGAAAAGTTTACGCTTTTTGTTAACCTGATTTGTACATGACCAGGCTTATTTATTAGAATGCACAGTGGTGATGTGCAAAGCAATATAACCAGCAAAAAACAATAGTTACATTTAAATGTAATATAGTCATAGGTGAAATATAATTTCTGCTTGGTTGTCCTACATCTCTTTGCACAATTAGTTTTGCTTTAAAATGTGCTGACCTTGACTTCACAGTGGAGCCACTGGTAATCTGTCAACCAAAATGTATACAAGATTTTAATCAACACTATCGAGCCTGTTAGAGAGATAACATCTAAAAGGTTTTCTTCCATTTCAGGCATAGTGTAGCATATTTAACTCTTCACAGATTTATTGAACATCTGCGCTGTTTATCATGTTGAGTCTTATGTGATCTTATCTGCAGCAGGCACATTTGAGCCATTGTTTGAGACCTCTATGAAAAGGACAGTTATTATAGTTATGCTTGATTGGGGTGGAGGAATTTAACATGTACAGCAAAGCAGTTTATTATTAGCGACTGCCAAATCAGTGTGATAAATCTGCTTTGTTGATAACTTAAGGCTGATTTACACGTATGGGTATATGTTTTTGGAAGCTTTTCTGTTTTGGGGATTTGGAGAACAGAACACTTGTTAAGCTTTTATTGACAAGTATAACATTCATGTAAATACTAAAACATGTGATGCAGTGTACTGCGGCAAAAATATATATATAAAAAAGGATATTGCACACAGAAACCAGTTGGGTGCTTGCTTTAATATTCTAGCCTGTTTTATGACACTGACAGCCAAAATTAAATTGGTCCTATCCTTTACAGCCAAGGAAGCTGCCATCTTAGCCTCTGTTTGATCTGTAGTTGTCATGGTGATCAGTTATGACACCAGTCATTCAAGTGTGCTGCGTTTTGCCAATATTGCGGTGTGATTTGGAAATGCGGACAGAATCACAGTGATTTTTAGGTTTTAGGTTTCAAATAGATTTCTGTGTTCCTGTGCATTGCCAGGGATTCCAAATTTATGCTGGCCTTGAAGTCTGTCTAAGTTAAAGTGGTTGTAAACTCTTACAATCCACATTTTACTAAAGGTAAGCCTATAATAAGGCCCCTGTGCAGGTTTAGGAGATATCCCCTGTATCAGCATGTGCCGACGTCATCTGCACATGCTCGTTCGTGCCATTGCTTCAGCTAGTGTGCCGTTACCGGCGGCTCCCGCGCCCATGCGTGGGAGTGACGTAATGGCGGCTCCTGCCATTCACAGCGCCAGAGCCCGTGATACCCCGAAGTAACTCCGGGAGTGATGTCGCCGGCCGGAGCAGTGTATGGGGACCGCTGTGGGGGCTTCGATCTAAGGTGAGTATTTCATAATGAGCTAGTATGCTATGCATGCATGCCATGCTATGGCTACTAGCTCATTATGCCTTTGTCTTGCGGTTTTTTTTGGGGGGGGTTTACAACCACTTTAAGGTTAAAGTAGAATGGTGGCCAGGCTTTGGACAATCAACAATTTACATATTCTTAACCAGCAGTAACATTTTAAACAAGCCCTCAGTGACTTCTCTAGCTGCAGGCACTTTGAAATAATTCAACATAGGATTTCTGATAAACAATACTTTTCCTTTATTTTTCTATCACTAGTTCATTTTGCTTTCCTTTGCCAGCAGTGAGTTAACCACCTTAATCACCCTTTTAACCTGTAATGCAAACCAAGGGCAGGTCCCATTTTGTACAGTTTCATTGGACCTCTATTGAACTTTGAGCATTCATTTCTCTACAGAGCCTACAGCTATTGAGATCGGAGAAGGCTAATAAGCCCTTAAAGCTTCTTTACGTCTCATTAAAAAAGATATAACATTTTCCATGTCCATAGCCTGGTCACAGTTTTACTTTAAACCCCACCTCTCTTGATACAAAGCTTCAGTTCCTTCAAAGGACAGTGGTGGAGAAGAGACACTGCTTCGGGATTGCAGCTTATGAAGGAAAGCATGTGCAGTACACTGCGGCTTGTCAACTTTAAAAAGATGCCTAAAAAACCTTCAGAGCTAGCATAGGCCATGCTTGGTGAAGGAGGTAATTGCCTGATCTAAGATCTGTAGAAGGGTTACAGGAGTAATGAGAAATATTTTTAAAGTAAACTTATCCTTTAACTATGGTTTTATTACACTGGTGACACAACCCATTTGTTTTAACAATTCCAAATAAAATATGCAATTCAGAGATTGCAGAAAAGTTGCTTAAGAGGGATGAACACTAGTGATGAATGTTTAGTCTTTTTTATGTGGCCTCTAAAGTGAATAAACAGATTTCAGGAAAGAACTGGCATCTTTACAAACATATGTCTCTCTCAGCTCTTTTGCTTCGTTTACACACACTATTTCCATGAGTAGTCACATCTCTGAAGCATCTTTACTGACGCAACTACAGAGGAATTAAAAATGTATGGTCTGGATGAGCTGGCCACACAGGCTACAATCTGTTTGGGATATTATTTGTGTTGACAAACTAGATTCACAAAGGCTACAGGTAAAGGTCCATGTCCATTGCTTTGAAATGTAGGAGATGGATGCTCAATGGCACAACATACTGTAGGTGCCCTTGTGATTCTTGCTGGAGACCTTGTGGTTCAAGACCAGTTGCTCAAGAAGGTATGCCATGCATATCTTCCTATCCTGCTTTGCCAGTTTGGTAGAAGGCAGGGTATGATGAAAAGGTATTTTGTTAGTTATTTTGTATATGTTATGTCAGGCAGTAATACATTTTATGAGCACATTGCCTTTTTACAATTTACTGGGCGTCTGTATATATAAGGAAATGCGCAAAGGACGCCATAATGATGGCACTGTTGTATGTATAAACCATAAGCCACCTTGTCCATTATATTTCTTTGTATTTCTGCAGCCAATCTATAGCACATTTTGCCCACCTTGTGAAGAAGTTAAGCCAGGGCTCGACAAATCCCAGGCACCAGGTCACAATTGCAACTAAAAATTGCGTCCTGGCATCTGGGCTTTTGTCAGCCTATTCACTGTTGGCACCAGGTGTGAGCATAGTTTTCCAGAGCACAGGAGTCACCAAACGATTGGCCGCAACGCACACCAATTCTCCCATCAAGTCCCTCCTCCTTCGACCCTATTGGCCGTCTCCTTAAGGTCTTTTTTTTCTTTTTCTCTCACAAGCAAGACCCGCCTGTGTATTCCGGGTGCTGGTTGGATGGGCCGCAGGATTCTTGCCTGGGATTGGCCTCAGAGACTGTCAGTCAGGCAAGGCATCATGTGGCTGGGCTACCTGCGTCTCTTGCTGCCACTGCTTTTGGTTTGTCAGACTGTGGCTGGCCCAGACACCAGCCGCAGCATCTCGGAGCTCTGTCTGTGGCTGACCTCAATCATCATCTCCGGTGGTGGGGGTGGTTGTGTCTTCTCCGGCCTGGGATGTGGAGCTGTGTGAGAGGTGCCATACCAGGGAGATGTGCGCCCGGTGTAGCTCGTGTAGGCTCCATTCAGTGCTCCCCTTATCTCCGCTCACCTGACCCCCCCTCCTCCCCCAGGCTCCTCATTGTTGTCAGGGTGAGGAGAGGCACCTGGCCTGGGCAGCTGTCAGAGCTCCTCTTCGTTCTCCTTCATGCTACTGTAGTTCCTTCTGGCTCCCCTGTGTGTATATGTCCTTCCTAGTAGCCTGGCCTGTAGCTGGTCTCTTCCAGGCTAGAGGAGGAGGAAGAGGTTGTCGGATGAAAGGGCCAGGCTGCAATTTCTTGCTGAATCATGGGTCAGAGCAGACTGGTGGGGGAGGGGGGTTGGTCAGAGCAGGCAGCAGCAGTGTGTCCCTGGAAGCAGCCCATGTCCCTGGGGTGTTTACAAACACACAGGGTGCCGTACACAGGTCAGCGAACTTTAAAGGAGAAGTATGGGTTTGGGGTTTTTTCCCCCATTATACTTACCTAGGTGGATGCAGCAGATGCTGCATCTGTACCCCGGTGTCTCTGCACTGAGAACCGAGTCATCAAACATCGCTGATGGCTCGCTTCTCTCAGCTCCCCGAGCAGAGAGCTGCTGACTGTCAATCAGCAGCTCTCCTGCCCTGCTCCACCACGCTCACTGGAGCGCTGAGCTGTGGAGGGGCGGGAGCGGCCATCTCAGCGGCTCACTGAGAGGCTGAAACAGCCATCAACCAGGCACCTGGCGGATCCAGACTCCTAGAGTCGGGATGACGCGGTGCCTGGACTGATCTGTGTGACGTCAGCAGAGAGCGGACTTCAGACCGCTCTCTGCTGAAAATGGGTCACAGGAGTGCAAAACGAAACCAAACAAGCTCAGGCTGGACTTCTCCTTTAAAGTTAAGGAAAACTGGCTCCTTACTTTTTTAGCTGGCTCCTAGATTAAAATCAAATTTGTCAAGCCCTGAGTTAAGCCATGTTGACCCACAATATAATAAGCTCCATTCTGTACTGCACTTAGTTCTATTGAGTGATGACAGCAATCTATTTTGTTTCCCAATACACAGCTGCTTGGCCATGTCTACGGAGGTACAGCACTGTATATATATGGTTCCTGTCTCGGGCCAAATATGGATGATAGGGCTGTTCTCTAATTAGAATAAGACTCACACAAATTATTCATTTGCAGTTGATTTAGACATCTTAAGGTAAAGCGTGTTTTAAAAAAAAATGTGTGTGAAATCATACCAAACCATTTAATTTATTCTACAGTTATTCAAGTGGTTTCTAAGATGCCAAATGCATAAATGTTTTGTCTGGCAATCCACAGCCATTCATAATTCATGTATATCTCATGAGCACTTGAGATTTAAAATTGGAATACCCCCCAGTTCAAGGGGTTTACCAACTTATTACTTTTTGGAAACCTCTGTTTAATGTTGTATCAAACATATATTTAATGCAGACATTTTATTTGTAAAAATGTCAATTTTTTTTCCTAATTACCGTATATACTCGAGTATAGGGCGACCCAAATATAAGCCAAGGCACCTAATTTTACCACAAAAAACTGGGAAAACTTATTGACTCAAATATAAACCTAGGGTGGAAAATGCAGCCTGCCAGTTCCCATCATGTACAGCCTATCAGTGCCCATGACATGCAGCCTGCCAGTTCCCATCATGTACAGACTATCAGTGCCCATGACATACAGCCTGCCAGTTCCCATCATGTACAGCTTATCAGTGCCCATGACATGCAGCCTGCCAGTTCCCATCATGTACAGCTTATTAGTGCCCATGACATGCAGCCTGCCAGTTCCCATCATGTACAGCCTATCAGTGTCCATGACATGCAGCCTGCCAGTTCCCATCATGTACAGCTTATCAGTGCCCATGACATGCAGCCTGCCAGTTCCCATCATGTACAGCTTATTAGTGCCCATGACATGCAGCCTGCCAGTTCCCATCATGTACAGCCTATCAGTGTCCATGACATGCAGCCTGCCAGTTCCCATCATGTACAGCTTATCAGTGCCCATGACATGCAGCCTGCCAGTTCCCATCATGTACAGCTTATCAGTGCCCATGACATGCAGCCTGCCAGTTCCCATCATGTACAGCCTATCAGTGCCCATGACATGCAGCCTGCCAGTTCCCATCATGTACAGCCTATCAGTGCCCATGACATGCAGCCTGCCAGTTCCCATCATGTACAGTCTATCAGTGCCCATGACATGCAGCCTTCCAGTTCCCATCATGTACAGCTTATCAGTGCCCATAAAATGCAGCCTTCCAGTGCCCATCAGGTACAGCCTACCAGTGCCTGGTAATGAGATGTCACGCTATCTGTCAGAGCTGGATCTGAATCGCCGTGCAGCTGCGGTAACGATGTCCTGCCTCCTATGACACACGGAACAATGATCAGTGTGCCGTCTATCACAAGAGGCGGTCTAGGAGGCGGGACATCGTTACAGTGACTGCACGGTGATTCAGATCTCTGACACTCAGCATGGGAGGGAGGGGAAACTGACAGGGGCGCCAGGCGGATACTTGTGTGGCACCCAGCGGGACAGCCCCGCTCCTTTTTTGGCTCCATTTTCAGGACATCTTTTTCTTAATTTTTTGGGACATTCACTCAAGGATAAGCCGGGGGAGGGGGGGGGGGTTCAGCCTAAAAAATGTCCTGAAAAACTTGGCTTATACTTGAGTATATACAGTACTTTTTCTAAATATTTAGAGATAGGAAGATGGTCCTCGGAGGAATTATATTTCCACATGGTAAAGTGGAGTTCATTCAGCCATCAGATTGAAGCCCTGTGTAAGCTCTAAGTTGCTGAGCACACTTTCTCCACCCCAATGTGACAGCAGCCAATCACCAAGCACCAGCATTGTCATGTGGTAAGAAGGGGTGTGAGTCGCACGATTCCAATACCTAGGTACCAGGAGTTTTTTTTGGCAGGGGAGTGAAGGAAACTTAATTATATATGGTGCTGATGGCTGACGCCATATAATTGAACCATTTGTCTTCCCCGGCATGGGCAAAACATGAGTCCATTTTAAAGCAATATCCTGCAATGTCCTTTTTTTTATTTGACCTGAGCTCTTTACATTTTTAACAATTTCCTTATTCTGAGTCATTTGTTTTAAAGCAGAAAGTTTTAGGTAATGAGTATTCAGCCATCTGTGTTATTAGCTCAGGTCTGTATGGTCAGTGCTTGATGAACTGTTTTTTCTGCTAAGACGATAAGAAATCTTTCAAGTCCCACTCCCACCATGCAGCTCCAGCTTTGCCTGCCCTGTGTGTTCCTTCCGCATCACTCCCTACACTTGCTGAACAATGCAACCTTATTTCAGTTAAAAAGCTGGCTGACCTGCACTTCAACTTTGGAAAAGTAAACAAGAGTCATTATTAAGTGCACGCCTTCATCTTGGAGGCCTAATTAGGAACTACGTGAAAACTTTCGTAAAAAAAAATGTATTGATTTCCTTACCATGTAATATAATAGTCTACTCGTGAATGTACTTATATCAGGTAAGGTTTACAGGAAAAATTCAAATTAGGTTTATAAGGTAGAGAAATAAAAATATTACATTGCTAGAAGGGAACAGATGTGAAGAAAAAATGATGTATTTGGGCTTTTAAAGTGCATTTGACCTACAGTATGTATACGGTGCTTTTACCATGCATTCACTTTGACAGTGGAAGAGAAAATCAAAGTACACACTCATCTCAAATTGACCTCAGCAGATTTAATAAGCCCAAAGTAAACCATATCTTTCCACTTTGTGTTATACGAAGTCACAGGGGTTGATTTACTAAAACTGCAGAGTGCACAATCAGGTGCAGCTCTACATAGAATCCAATCAGCTTCCAGGCTTTGTCAAAGCTTAACCACTTACCGACTGCTGCCATTGTGCCGATATACGTCGGCACAATGGCAGCGGTGGGCAAATGGGCGTACCTGTACGTCCCCTCTAATTGGCGGGGTTAGCGGGTGTGCCCACGGGACCCGCGGACTCCCGATGTCCGTCGGTCTCCCGGCAATCGTGTCACGTAGACGCAGAACGGGGAAGTGCCTATGTAAACAAGACATTTCCCCGTTCTGCCTTGTGACATGACAGAGGTCACTGATCCCTGTCATCAGGAGCGGTGATCGCTGTCATGTGAGTTATATATCCCCTGTCCCCTCCACAGTTAGAATCACTCCCTAGGACACACCTAACCCCTTGATCATCCCCTAATGTTTAACCCCTTCCCTGCCAGTGTCAGTAGGGTACAAGAAATATTACCCCATTATTTGTATTCTGTTTTGAATGACAACACTGTAATGTTTACTTCATGTGCTTTTTATTAAATGTTTTGTATTTTTCATACTTTAATAAATACTTTTTCATATTAGAAAATTTTTTATAACCTTTGTGCCTTAAAAGTCCGCCACCAGGGGATTTTGTTTCATTTTTTGTAAATACTGGATGTGGCACAACCATATGCCCAATTCTAACCGACTTACCTTTGCAAGATCACTGCTCCCTGTCATCGGGAGCGGTGATCACTGTCATGTGAGTTGTAGCCCATCCCCCCTACAGTTAGAATCACTCCCTAGGACACACTTAACCCCTTGATCGCCCCCTAATGTTTAACCCCTTTCCTGCCAGTGTCATTTACACAGTAATCAGTGCATTTTTATAGCACTGATCGCTGTATAAATGACAATGGTCACAAAATAGTGTCAAAAGTATACGATGTGTCCGCCATAATGTCGCAGTCATGTTAAAAACCACAGATCGCCGCCATTACTAATAAAAAAAAATAAATAAAAATGCCATAAAACTATCCCCTATTTTGTAGATGCTATAACTGTTGCGCAAACCAATCAATATACGCTTATTGTGATTTTTTTTACCAAAAATATGTAGAAGAATACATATCGGCCTAAACTGAGGAAAAATGTTTTTTTTTATATATATTTTTGGGGGATATTTATAATAGCAAAAAAGTAAAAAATACTGTTTTTTTTTTTTTAATTGTCGCTCTTTTTTATGTTTATAGCGCAAAAAATAAAAATCGCAGAGGTAATCAAATACCACCAAAAGAAAGCTCTATTTGTGGGGAAAAAAGGACGTCAAATTTGTTTGGGTGCAACATCGCACGACCGCGCAATTGTCAGTTAAAGCGTCGCAGTGCCGAATCACAAAAAGTGCTCTGGTCAGGAAGGGGGTAAAATCTTCCGGGGCTGAAGCAGTTAATTGAACAAGCTGAAGTTAGAAGCTGATTGGCTACCATGCACAGTTACGCCAGATTTTGCACTTTCCAGTTTTCGTAGATCAACCCCACAGTGCTGCCAAGGGACATGCCCCCAGTTACAATCAAGCTCTTCTTCCTGATGAACAGGCTGACAGAAGGAAGAAACAGAGTGATTACTCATCACTGTGCTGGTGCTGCTGCCTCTGCATTCTCCAGTGTTTTGTGTTGTTGATCCAGGACTTTGCTGAGCTGTCTGGCAGGGGTGTCTTAGGCCCCTTTCACACGAGGCAGACTCCATTTCTACGGAGCCTGCCTCGGTCCGCCGAGATCTGTCCGTTGATCTCCGCTGAGCCGGCGGATGACAGGTCCCTCTCTGCTCACTGGGATCCCTCCATAGGTGCCACTGCTGCCTTTGGAGGGATCAGATGAAAACGGATAGCATGTCTGCTTTCATCAGATTTCACCCGATCCGATCCACCAGCGACGGATCTGGACGTAGAGCCATCCGGCTGCTTTTAGCAGACAGGCGGACCTGAACGGTCCGATCGTGTGAAAGGGGCCTTAGTCACAAAACTGTTACAATTACGCATAGGGGATTATTTACTAAAGGCAAATCCACTTTGCACTACAAGTGCACTTGGAAGTGCAGTCACTGTAGATCTGAGGGGAACATGTAAGGAAAATAAAAAACAGCATTTTTGCTTGTACATGATTGGATAATAAAATCAGCAGAGCTTCCCCTCATTTCAGATCTTCCCCTCAGCTCTACAGTGACTGCATTTCCAAGTGCACTTCTAGTGCAGAGTGGATTTGCATTTAGTAAATCAGCCCCATAGTTTGACTTTTATACACATATTTTCTTTATTTATTAGGGCCATGATCAAGACAATTTTAAAAGAGACCATGGGGGTTATTTACGAAAGGCAAATCTACTTTGCACTACAAGTGCACTGAAGTGCACTTGGAAGTGCAGTCGCTGTAAATCTGAGGGGAAGATCTGAAATGAGGGGAAGCTCTGCTGATTTTACCATCCAATCATGTGCAAGCTAAAATGCTGTTTTTTCTTTTCCTTGCATGTCCTCCTCGGATCTACAGCGACTGCACTTTCAAGTGCACTGCAAGTGTACTTACAGTGCACTTGTAGTGCAAAGTGGGTTCCCTTTGGTAAATAACCCCCCATGTCTCCTCTTTATTTTTCAAATGTATCTGTGCCATTGTAATGCTTTACCTTTATGGGAACGTAGCAAGAACCCCCAAAGATAGCTTCTTCTTAAAGCAATAAACAGTTTTTGTATCACAGCTGGGTACCACCAACTTGTTTCCGAGGGCAACGGCGCCCTTCCCTTTTGTGGTATGTAAAATTATATATCTATACAAACTTGGATATTTTGGAAAACTAAGCAGGGTGGTTGTAAATGTGTAATTTATTGAACTGAGTATACAATGAGGAATAAAGCTGCACACTTGCAATCAGCCTGGGTAAGAAAGTAAAGATTGGCTTTAGCTAGTCTGCTCCCATGCCATGCTCACCAATGCGTTTCACCCTCCCACAGGTTTAATCTACAAATATTTTAATTTCCTTCATTGAATGCTCATCGGTATTTGGCCACATGGGCCCCTTGGATTCCTTTGTAGTGGAAGAGGTTACCAGGAGCAGGACCGTGTTTGCTTGGAGTAGTGCAGTTCTTTATGGAGTTATTTAATTGAGTATTACATATAGCCATTACATTCAATGTGTTGACAGTATTTCTTTAAAGCAGACCTTTCCACCCAAACCTAAAAAAAAAAGTGAATGCTAAACTGAAAATATATTGCATTCTTATTTAAAAATGATCATCCCAATTATTTTTGTGTGCTTACAATGAAATTATACCACGTTCTGTGTTTCTGGAGACACTGATGCCCTTGTCTGACAGCTGCCCCCACCTCACATGATATTAGGAAAAATACCTTCTTTTTCTTCCTCTGCATTGATAACATGTAATTTCATGTGTGCATGGAGGCAGACACAGAGCTATGAATGAATTAGCAAAATCCTGTAAGATTTCATTCATTCATTCATTCATAAATTTGTTTATGCCTCCTACTCACATAACAGACCAACTATGGGCCGGGCCACAAAACAAGGAAAAAAGTTGTCGGCTGCCAATAATGTCTTTTGTAAAAATGGAGGATCAGCAGGGAAATGGGATGTGCTGAAATGTAAATAAAATAAGTAATTATAAATCTATCTATGTACTTTACTGTATGTATCGAATTGATGGTGACAGTTTAATACAAGTGGGGGGGGGGGGGAGTCCACTGTAAGATATATAATAGTTGACTGACTTATATTTTGTACACAAAGGAACTATACGCTCCTTTTCATGTTTTCTGTATTTCCTTTGTTGCAAAAGAACTTGTTTACAGAGCTCAGCTGCTAAAAGTTAATACTAAACCCAGGACCCTGCATTCACTATATCTGGTCTCCCACAGTACACTGAACATGGAAATGCAACTATTTTAGTAAATATAAACTGCTAAATACTTTTTTTCATCAGGAGTATATAGCAGTCTTGTGACTTCTATCAGTGTCCAGCCAAGCATTGGTTAAAGCGGTAGTAAACCCACTGAATTTTTTTTTCTTTCCCTACACCTGTAAGGGAAAAGGCATAATGAGCTAGTATGCACCGCATACTAGCTCATTATGAGGTACTTACCTTAGAACGAGGCGCCGGCATCTCACTCGGTCCACGCCGAGGGAGCTGACATTTTCCCCTCGACGTGTCTTCCGGGTATCGCGGCTCCGGCGCTGTGAGTGGCCGGAGCCGCAATGTCGTCACTTCTCTCTGGCAAGGTCCGGAGTTTGCCGGGCTTTCAGCCGAGAATCCACTGTGCGCATGCGCCGCTGCAGTCAGCGGCTCATTGCGAGGGGAATATCTCCTAAACCTGTACGGATATTTTTTTTACCTACAGGTAAGCCTTATTATAGTCTTACCTGTAGGTAAAAGTTTTAAAAATAGGTATACAACCGCTTTAAAGCTTGTAGGAGGAGTTTTCTGACTAACCTAGGAGACTGCAAGACCCCTGACCCTCTGTCTGGAGAGTGCTGATTGGCCCTGTGCTGATCACATGCATCCTCACAAGAAAAAAAAAAAAAAACCTCTCTAGCAATACACACCAAACTGAGCATGTGCAGCCTGACTCCATAGAATTTGTGTTATCAGAAAATGATTAGGAGTCAGTAAAAGAAGACAGGATCAAACAGCCCTTTTACACAATGCGGAGGATTAACCTCTTAGGTTCTACAGTGAGTATAACAAGTATTTTTTACCATGTATTCAGATTGATTTTACTGTTGTGGGTTTAGTAACACTTTAACTTCACTTACATATGGAAGTGTAACCGGCATGGTCAAAGCCATGCTTGGAGATCTGCATGTACCATTATTTAACATGAGTGTATTGTTTGCTTTTATCCAACATTTTTACTGTTATGTGAGTTGCGGTATGGTTTTGACCTCCTGGAGTCTGACTTGATCCTAAAGTAACTACAGTGGGTTTTATGAGAGCTAATAAAAGCACTGTCTCATTTCTGTAGTCAAGGAGTGCCTCTAGGTGAGTGCCTCTCCAATTTTAACTTCACAAGGACACTTGAAGAGTTGGGAAGCACTTCACACTTGTGATTAAAGAGCTACTAAGAGTTTTTTTATGGAACAGTTCTGGAGAATTGTGGTACTTAGAAACAATTGATATTGTGTTGTGTGCCTTGAGGCGATTCAGTTCGCATTTGCAGCGATATACAAATTATTCATTCATTCATTCATTCAACGTTAATGCTTAAGCACTCTGGGGTATTAGGCGTAATGCACACGGTCAGTTTGTAAATAGGCATTTTTTTATGTCCAAGAGACACAGCTGCAGCATACAGCCACCTGTAGCAATGCTACTATACTGGCTGTACACAGATATGTGCCATGGTCGTAAAGTGGCCAAAAAAAAAATCCCCTGCATGTTAATGTCATAATGTGCTAGTATGCATTGCATACTAGCACATTATGCATACTAGCACATTATGAAAGATGTATCTTAAAGCAAAGCCCTCCAGTGGTGCGCTGTCACCACTGGCAGGGCTACCATCTTTACATGGTCTTCATTCTGGGTTCAAAGGCTTTGGCCGTTTGAGTGGTCGAGCTTCGATAACATCACACTTGCACATGGGAGTCTCCGCACAGCCCTCTAAAGAGATAGCATACTTCGCCCTCAGAGTGCAGTGCGATGCGCCAGTGACATCATTGGCTGCAGAAGTAGTGAATATCTCCTAAAAGGTGCAAGTTTAGGAGATATTCCTTGTACCTACAGGTAAGCCTTATTACAAGTTTACCTGTAGATAAAAGTGAGGAAGCGGTAGTGTATGAGGAAGTGCGTTTTTTTAGTCTTGGAAAGAGTGGAGAGGTATAAGAACACCTGTTTTTATTGCTGTCTGTGCCACCTTTGGGGGGGATCCACCCTATCTATTTGTCCAGTTTACCGTCATCACCAAGAGTTAAAGCAAACGTAATTCCCAAATTTTGGAGTGTCACTAGAACAGGAATAGATTGGAAATCTTTCAATGGGTACCCTAGTTCTGGTAACCCTGATGTTAACCAGGGATTCTCTCACATTGGAGGGATTTTCACTCCTGTTTTGACCATTGGACAGGACGTGAAGGGAAGTATCCCCAATAGGACACAGATGGCAAAATAAGCTAACAGGGGTTATAACTCTCCCTTACTCTATCCAAAATGTAGAAAACGTTTGCATCTTCCTCAACTTTAAATTTGAACAATAGATTACGTTTGAAACCAGATATTAATTTCTGGGTAAAAATGAGCAATTTTTTTGTCATCAGATCCCCTATACTGTGTGACATGGCCATGATATTCATCCCATTTGGGATTACTCAGAAACAATTCTGTACTGTAAGAGGTTCTGTTGCTGTACTTTTTGTTTATTTTAATGTCCGACTTAACAGTAACCAGATCATATTTGCATGACAGCACCGAGTCTGTTTTTTTTATATCTTGGCTGTTCTGCTCAGGAAGTTGTATGTTTGCCTCTCGACTTTTTGTGTTTTACTATGATACATTTGCTCTGTGTATTAAAATGGATTTGGGACTGTTTAAAATAAAGAAATTTAGCTGTGGTCTGTTTTCCTAGACCCCATTTGTGTCTCCATAATTCTTAATGGATCGGATGCCTTGTTTCTTTAAAGAATACCACATTTTATGTCTATTTATACAAAGCTGCCACTATGGAGATAACAAACTGGAAACATTTAACAGGGAACAGAAATGTCCGTTCAGATTCTCTTCCTCTTTTTTTTTGCAGATCAACTTGACAATTGTGTCTTCACAAAACTATAATATTATGTCACCGCTGTTTTCATTTGCCAAGTAATAAATTGCTTGAAAGCACCAGAATATGTTACTAAAAAATGACACTATGTGGACTAAAGTATGTGGATACCCGTCCAAATCATTGAGCTTGGGTGTTTTCAGTGAAGGGTTCTTTTTTTATGACAATATACAAAGACATTTTAGACAATTGTGCACTTCCAAAATTTGAAAATCTCTTTTTCTATTCTAGCATGACTATGGCCCTGTTCACAAAATCAGGTCCATAAGGCTATGGTTTGATGAATGTGGTCTGGACAAACTATAGTGGTCCTCACCTTAACCCTATTGAACACCTTTGGAATGAGTTAGAATGCTGATGTGAGCCAGATCTTCTCATCCAACTTTTTTGGACCTGACCCCACAAATTTGTACCTGACCCCACAAATTTTGGCTAAATAGGTACAGATTCCAACAAACACACTCCAAAACCATGTTAAAAAGCCTTCATAGAAAACTGGAGGCTGTTATAGCTGAAAAGAGGTATAGCGTACAACTCCATATTACTGACCATGATTTTAGAAAGGGATGTCCATCAAGCTCATGTAAGTGTGAAAGAAGGCCTGAGGGTTGCTTGCTGGCTTCAATCCCAGGGGATGCATTAGGAATGTCTCACTAATAAATGGAGCAAAATGTAAAAGGTCAAGTATCCATCCTTGAGCATGATAAATCCCTAGTGCATATCTATTTTTCTTAAAGGAACAGGTAAATACTTATTTTAGAACAAAACAAGAAAAAGTTTGAAAAGGGTTTAAATATAAATTTTAATGCAAAATGATATTGAAAACAGCATGTAAGCATGAATATTATTGTTGTCACTTCCCATCCTTTTCCACCGTACGTATTTTGCCTTTGTAAACTGCTTCTCACCATCCCAGCTAGTCCTTACCAGTATTTTCTTCTTGCTAGTGGGATGGAATCAGATCAACATTGACAGTCAGTGACCTCATAAAAAGAAAGATGCAGGGTGGGACTGGCATCACCATGAATTGTCCCCTATGCAGAGATCTGAGTGTCCAGATATGCACAGAGGAAGGCAGAGAAAACCCTATGGACCCCTAGGCTAGGGAGTTAGAACACATTTAAAGAAGAGCTCACAGAGCTTCCAGTGTCCTGCTGCTGACAGAGGAAGATACTTTTGCAAAGATGCACTGGTGTACCTAATAAAGTGGCTGGTGAGCGTGTGTATGTATATATATAGATATATATCTATATATATACATACACTATATTACCAAAAGTATTGGTATGCCTGCCTTTACACGCACATGAACTTTAATGGAATCCCAGTCTTAGTCTGTAAGGTTCAATAATGAGTTGGCCCATTCTTTGGAGCTATAACAGCTGCAACTCTTCTGGGAAGGCTGTCCACAAGGTTTAGGAGTGTGTCTATGGGAATGTTTGACCATTCTTCTAGAAGCGCATTTGTGAGGTCAGGCACTGAAGTTGGATGAGAAGACCTGGCTCCCAGTCTCTGCTCTAATTCACTCCAAAGGTGCTCTATCGGGTTGAGGTCAGGTTCCTCCACACCAAACCTGCTCATCCATGTCTTTATGGACCTTGATTGTGCATTGATCCAAAGATTTGGTGAAGGGGGGATTATGATGTGGGGTTGTTTTTCAGGGGTTGGGCTTGGCCCCTTAGTTCCAGTAAAGGGAACTCAGCATACCAAGACATTTTGGACAAATTCATGCTCCCAACTTTGTGGGAATGGTTTGGCGATGGGCCCCTTCTTGTTCCAGCATGACTGCACACAGTTTGAGGTGGAGGAACTTTTTTTTTTTTTTTTTTGGGAATTTTTCATAAAAAAAACAAAAACAAAAAAACAAAAGATCTGTCTGTCTCAGAAATTATATACAATTCAATTAGGTACAGGATTGCATGACAAATTAGTTGTCAGTCAAACTATCACAGCACTGAAAACTGTAAAATGTTTTACATGCCTTAAGTTAATCTTTAAAGTGATACTAAACTGAAAAAAATCTATTTAACTTTATTCTATTCATAAAGCGGAGTTCCACCCGTTTTTTAGTTTATTAAAAGTCAGCAGCCACAAAAAGTGAAGCTGCTGACTTTTAACAAACCGACACTTACCTGCCCCACGGTCCAGCGATGCGGGTGCCCAGAGCCTCGCTCCTCTCCGCGGCACCATCATAGCAACTGTGGGCACCCGGCCGTGACAGCTTACGGCTTCATGGCCAGGCGTGCACTGCGCATGCGTGAGTCTCGCTGCGTTTTGCTATTGGCCAGTCAATCTTCTGGGACTTGTGACATGTCCCAGAAGATTGCTGGCAAGGAGGGGCCGCCTAGGGCGAGACGAGGAGTCGCCTAGGCGGCCGAAAAGAGGATGAAGGAAGTAGGACAGGAAGTCCCATTAAAAAAAAAATGACCCACTTCCCCCCCCAAAAAATGACATGCCAAATGGGTGCTTAAAGCGGAAGTTCCACTTTTGGGTGGAACTCAGCTTTAACTCAGAAAATGACCTTCTATTGCTCTCAGCCACCTCTAAATTCCTTTTTTTTCCCGCTGTGATCTAACTTTCTGTTAAAGGGTGGCTACATTCATTCTCCATGGTTCCACTGTATGTAGGAGTGTAGCCACCCTTGCTTCCAAGATGGACTATGGACTATATATTACTTGTGTACATAGAGCAGTACATATGACCTCAAATAACATAAAAACTATTTCATGAAAAATAGATTGCAGGGCCATTAAGTAGTGGATTTGTATAGATGATTTTTGTCCATCTGCTCTGGGTGCAGGCGCCGGCATCTTCACAAAGGGAAACAGGAAGTGAAGCCTTGCAGCTTCACAACCTTTTTCCTAGTGTGCATGCGTGAGTCACGTTGCGCTTTCTGAATGGTCCTGCTGTCTTCTGGGACCTGTTTGTCTCCCAGAAGGCAACAGGGGGGGGGGGGAGAAGGAGGGGCTGGATATTGCGTAGATCGACGCACAACGATTGCGGCAATCTTACCCAGAAGTGGGAGCGGGTAGCTGGTTTTGACAGGTATCCTCCCCCCTGAAAGGTGCCATATGTGGCAGCGGAGGCGGGGGAGAAAGGAGCAATTTTGAAAAGGTGCCTGCACTATTTTGGTGCATCTTTTGATGTGACTTTGATTCATAGAATGTAAATTTGGATCAAAATCGCACCAAAAGTCATGTCAAAGTCGCACTCCAAAAATCACACTGGAAATTGTGCAGCTTTGAAGATGTGAATGGAGCCTAAGCTTGTTTACAAATACCTCATATTAATCAGTAATGGCTAAAAAAATAAACAAACAGCTCATGTTGCATAAACTGATTTAGTTCTTTGCATGTATTTACATAAACGTGTAATTTAACAGGGAGCTCTCTCCTCCTCCAGTCAGTCCCATCCCCCCACAGTTAGAAACACCTCCCAGGGAACACATTTAACCCCTTGATCGTCCCCTAGTGTTAACCCCTTCCCCACCAGTGACATTTACACAGTAATTAGTAATTTTTGTAGCACTGATCGCTGTATAAATATCCCAAAAATGTGTCAAAAATCGCAGATCGCCGGCATTACTAGTAAAAAAAATAATAATAAAAATGCCAAAAAATCTATCCCCTATTTTGTAGACGCTAAAACTTTTGCGCAAACCAATCAATATACGCTTATTGCATTTTTTTTTTTTACCAAAAATATGTAGAAGAATACATATTGGCCTAAACTGATGAAGATTTTTTTTTTTATTATTGTTTTTTTGGATATTATAACAAAAAGTAAAAAATATTGAGTTTTTTCAAAACTGTCTCTCTCTTTTTGTTTATAGCACAAAAAATAAAAACCGCAGAGGTGATCAAATACCACCAAAAGAAAGCTCTATTTGTGGGAAAAAAAGGGCGTCTATTTCTTTTGGGTACAACGTCACGTGACCGCGCAATTGTCAGTTAAAGTGACGCAGTGCCGTATTGCAAAAAATAGCCTGGTCATTAAGGGGGCAAATCCTTCCGGTCCTTAAGTGGTTAATGGTAGTCTTATGATCTATTAACTTAGTCCAGGACAAACACTTATCCTCTGTCATTTTAAGTACAATCATTCCTATAATCTCCAGCCTAAAGGCAACTTTAAACTCTTATTTTCAGCTCCAAATTTCCTATTCACATGAAAAACCACTGCTCTTAGACATAGAGCAGATGTTAGAAGAACACTTTGGTCTCACAGAACAGCTGAATACTTCACCTCTTTCCACAGTATGATACAGACATTTTCTAATATCTATGATTCCCCTTGGCCATGGAGTCTGACTTATCCCATTTCCAGCCATAAGTCCTTAATAAACAGGGAATTATGCTATTATTATTTTATCATCATGATCACGCATAGCGATTGTTAAAGCAATTAATTTAATAGTATAACCATTCTTACTCTTTTATTAAAACAGGAACAATTGAAATTGAAATCTAATACACTGAATACAGTCAAAAGTAAAATTAGTTTTTTGGGTTTTTTTTTCATCTTTATTTAAGATTTTTAGCAGAGTACAAAATACCATATTGAAAAAAACGAATAACAAAAAAAAAACCCCACAAATTTAGGAAAAGCCCCAAGTATTGTGAAATCATAAGGAAGGAGAAAAATATCCACAAACATTAGGGTTTGATATTCAAATATTTCATTGTAACATTTTTTTCTTTTTTTCTTTAGATAACTTGACTTGCATTTGACTACATGTTTAAATCTCTGTTCAGCTGGTTCTTTGACTAACCTAACCTAAGAAGTGTGCTATCCCCCATGAAATTGGTCAGCTATTAAGAAACATCATGCTAAAGCTGGATACATTTAGAAAATTTTAATTAAATGCAACATTTTAAAGAAGTAGTATTTTGGCTATACTTTTCTTGTAGGTGACAGTTCGTTCTGTACTCCTGTGACCCATTTTTAGCTGACAGCAGGCTAAAATCTGTTGTCGGCAGACATCACTCAGCCGGTCCAGGCTCTGGAAAGATGGTCGGGATCTACCCAGATGCCTGGACTGGCACTCGGCTCAGTCTCCAGTCTCTCAACGATCCACTCTTGTGAGCGCTGGAGGGGCAGAGCAGAGAACTGGTGACTGACAGTCATGGCTCTCTGCTCAGAGCAGAGGGGGAAAACTGAACGTTCAGTGGTGTTTCATCGCTCAGGTTTTACTTCAGAGCCGGCAGGGGACAGATGCAGCTATTCTAAGTCCATACATCTCTTTTAAAGGAACAAATAGAGCCTAGAGGTGGAGAATCAAGTAGATCCTGACAGCACTCAAGGTTTCTGCTTTACTGTGATATGATGTTAACACTTCCATGATGGCTGCTTCCTCTGCATGGCTACATTTGTGGCTACTTTTGTTGTTTTTGTTGGATTTGTGCCCCTACGGGGGATATTTCCCAGTTCTCCAGGGGACACATACAACATCACAAAAGTTTTATCCCTCTCCAGCTCTATCCAAAGCTAGCAGGAGTTTCACTTTAAGGCGCAGGAATTTATAAGCTAATTCTTAAAAATATTGTATTAAATCACAATATAGTTGCTTCGGATATGCATGTATTTACATAAAAAAAGTGACATTTAACCCTAGTGCCAGCACCACAGAGAGCTATTAGGGCAAATTTGCCTGCAGGATCAATGTGCCCTCTTAAAGTGGAGTTCTGCCTTTTTTTTTTTTTAAAGTCAGCAGCTACAAATACTGCAGATGTTGACTTTTAAAAGATGGACACTTACCTGTCCAGTGCGCCCACGATGTTGGCACCCGAAGCCAATCTATCCCTCGGCTGTCGGGTGCTGCTGCTGCCATCCTCGGTAAGGGAATCAGGAAGTGAAGCCTTGCGGCTTCACTTCCTGGTTCCCTACTGCATATGCGCGACTCGCGCTGCGCTATCCCACTGGTCCCTGCTGTTTTCTGGGACCTGTGTGTCTCCCAGAATACAGCGGGGGGGGGGACAGGAAGTGGCGTAGAGACAGTATTAGACAGGTATTTGCTCCCCCCTCCCCCATGAAAGGTGCCAAATGTGACACCAGAGGGGGGGGAGGAACCAGAAAAGCAGAAGTTCCATTTTTGGGTGGAACTCTGCGTTACGGTCCATTGTGGCCTACACCCTTGCTCATCAGTGTCCCCCTCTTTCATTGAGGAATGGTTTTGTCACAGGACCAAGCAGAGGAAGTACCAGCTGTGTAAGAATAAAGAGGGTCAGCAGTAGGGGAGCAAGGGGTGGGCTTCCAGATGTAACATAAGCTGTGTTCATGTTTGTGATTACTGTGCTTGATAATCAGATTGGCTCTGTGTGTTTTGTTTGTGGTTGAGCCTCATCACAGGCATGCCTTATTTCTTCAGTTCATGAACGACACTCCAGAAATGGATGTCCACCTCCCACGCCTAGGTGAGAAAGCCAGGAAAATTATGACAAATCATAGAAGAGGGTGAAGGTCCACTTTAAATATATTCCTTACAATATCTACTCAGATTCTTTTGTTTTTAATTACAGAGTGACGAGGGATGGTGGCACATGACATTATACTTAGCTATTTGAAAATCATTTGGTGATCTCTTCCCATTACCTACAAGGTTACCATCTTTGAGAATATCAGAGATTTTCCTTTTCTGATTTTTGGAGTCAACACTTTCAGATAGATGGGAACTGCAAAAATATGGAGGGTAGGATCTCTGTAGGCAGAGAAGTAGCTTGAAGCTCCTTGATCTCAGTGCAAAAACTAAGCTTGGGTACACTATCAATTTAACCTACTAGATATTTAAAGACAGTATACAGGTATATTATACATAATATACCCATTCTCAGAAGAGCTACACTGGTAATGTTGTTTAGTTTTTCTTTTTTCTAATGGTCTTTTATATTTCCTGAAACCACCATCTAAGTATACTTCTAACCACCATCTAAATTTATTTTGCCATTTTTATTGAAACAAGATAATCACACATTTCTCTTACAATGAACAGGAAAGAATATTCACTGCAAAGTGGAAACCACTGGGGCTCACACATGTATAGTTTTACTCTTCACTACTTGCACAATTGGTTTGACATGGAAACAGCCTTACATTTTTGTGTTTCTTCTTTTTAACCTTTGCCAATATTTTGTGTCTGGCTAGTAAAAAGCAATTTTTACTAAGTGCAAAAATCCAGTAAGACCAGTAAAATGTTAATTTTCGTTATGGATCAAATTAATAACTATGGTAACCAAATGCACAAACAAAGCTTGCCAAGGCTCATGTTATGTAACACACAGAAGTAAAGATTGTTAGCATCTGTACAAAAGGAACAATTTGTATAAAAAAAAATATTTTAAGGTATGCTAATCAAAATAAATACAATAGATGCTGCAATCATTGCAACGCTTTAAAATGAATAAAAAGTACTGATTTGATTCTTTCAGAACTGAACCAAATTAAAAAAAAAAGTATTTAAGACCAAGCCTGTTTTGCAGAGTTGGATAATAGTATTATTGTATGACTTTTTAAAAGTGAGCTTCACCAAAAAAAGTTCCACCCCCCCCCCCCTATAAATTTGGGATTTACTTTTTTTCGGGAGTAAATACCTGGACTTGACAGGTACCCGTTCTGTCTTGCTTGGATCGCCCATGTGATTCCCCCCTATTTGATCGAAGCCTTCTGGGACACTTCACAGGTCCTAGAATGCTGCAGGACCATTTAGAAAGCGCAGTAGTAAATGCAAAGTAGTATAGTGGGAAGCCAGCTGTGAAGCCACAAGGAGTCACAGCCGACTTCCATTTGTAAACATGCTGAAGCCGGGGAGTGAAGACCGGTGAAGAACCGGCCCAGGTGAGGGTGGCTCTGGATCCTTGGACAGGTGAGTGTCCTTTTATTAAAAATCAACAGCTACATTATTGGTAGCTGACAACTTTTATTTTTTTTCATACAACCTGATGATCATCTTTATGTAGAGCTAAACCCTCCTGTCCTTTACAGCCAAGAAAACTGTCATTTTAGCCGACATTTAGATCTGCAGTTGTCATTGTGCTGCACATGTGATCAATTATGACACCAGCCATTTGAGGACTCAAAAGTTTGGTAGTGAGCTGATGTAAGCACACAAGCAACTGTGACAGTTATCACCGGAGGCATGCCATGAATGTAATTATTTTGGGAAACAGTTAAATCAAAGGAATTAGTTCTGCTTTAACACTATAGGCCAAATTTACAAAGCTAACACACCAGGATAAGTATACTTAGTGTAAAAAAAATTAAAAAGTGACAGATATTTTCATCTTAGCGTCAAACAGTTTGCATGAATATGAAATATTAAAGATATATAGTTCTGGCACCTGTACTTAATTTCTAGGGAAGGGGAAATCTCATACAACAACAATGACAAAGGCAATAATGATTTTTTTTAGAAGAGTAGGGGAAGATTAGAACCCCTGTCTGATTTTCATTTATTTCTGTATCCCAATTGCAGATTTTCCATTACTTCCTGTCTGGTTAACCCACTGTCAGCAGTACAGGAAGAAAGAATACATCTCTCCAATAAAGCCCCAGATAGCAGTAAAACATGACAAATATTCTAACCCTTCCTCATCTAAAACTAGAAAAAAAATGTTTGGGTTGACATGCACTTTAAGGTGCATTATGTGTGCATTATGTATTTCATCATGTGTATTTACAGTTACCGCTGCATTATATGTAATGCTCTTTTGGCTCTTGTACCTTCAGGGAAGCTTTCACCTAGCAATGATACTTTTTCTATAAATGTATTGGTGTGCGTGCATGTATTCAGGTTTGCTATTCAAAGGTTTTTCATATATCTTCCTGAGACCTACACATTAGGCACCACTGGCAGTCATTTCTTTGATATGTCTGTATTTGTAGTGAATGAATTGAGCTCAGTGAGCATGTAGGCTCCCGTAGGAGCCGCTGGAATTACTGTCCAGGTCTTCCTAGCTTCTGCCCCGCAGCCAGACACACAACAGACTCATTCACGCTTTCTTTAAAGACCACTATTGGGGATGTTGTTTTTATTTTTGGAGAACTTGGATAGGGATGAGAGAAGTGGTGGGATACTCCAAGAATAAGAATTATGTACAACTGAGGACTTGATCTTCTTTTCAGAGCAAACTATGA
The DNA here is from genome assembly GCF_042186555.1 of Aquarana catesbeiana. Classification (NCBI taxonomy): domain Eukaryota; kingdom Metazoa; phylum Chordata; class Amphibia; order Anura; family Ranidae; genus Aquarana; species Aquarana catesbeiana. The sequence continues at coordinate 574,636,063 of NC_133324.1, read as the reverse complement.
TGAAGTCTGGGCTTGCAACAAACAGTAGACTTCAGCTTAATTAGTAGTAGAGCCAGTAGAGCAAAGTCCCTTTAGGTAGGAAAGTGTCTGGACAGAGCTCTTCAGGACACCAGTTGGTGTCCCCTTTAACAAACCTACAGCTGACTACGTATAACTAGGGGTAGCTAAAGCACAAGGTCCCCAAGATCTTTGAATGTCTGCACTCACAGGCCCAAGGACAGATGGAGCCTTCTTCCAAATGCTGCTCTCCAGTGATACCAGACTGATCTATGGCAGACAGCTGCCCTCAGTCAGCTTCTTTCAAGCACCCAGGTCTCACCATTCCTCCTTCAGGTCAACAACCTGAGGCCTCCTTAGCGTGCCCCCCCCCCCCCCAGGCTGGACTCCTCTACTATAGGACAAGACCTAGAGCTCTGTGTGCTCTCTGAATAAATACAGTCTCCCAGCATGCCTGGAGAGCCGGCCTCCCTGGGTAGTCTGGGGCTGTATCAATATTCATGCTGCCATCTGCATAGCTCCACACCCATCGTCTAAAAACTTTTCAAGTTGCCTGGATACAGAGGGAGCTATACAGCAGACAGGCAGCAGCAGAGCACACAGATCAGGCCTAGCTAATCAATTACAGCTCACTGGATACCATGAGCCAAACTATGCTTTTACCTTAACCAAACATTTACCCGTCTACAGTGTGGAAACTACATTTACCTATCAAAACACACTCTATCATTTATCTAACAATCCTAGCACCTACCTAGGAGGGTGCTACAAGCATAAATGGCTTACTACTTTAAAGAACCCGATTAAAAGAGAAGCAGGGTTTTTGCTTTTTTCTGTATCATGCTTAGCTTGGTGGATGTTGCATCTGTCCCCGGGCCCTAATACACTGAGAACCAAGCGATTGAACACTGCCAATTGCTCGGTTCTCACAGTTCCCCGAGCAGAGAGCTGCTGACTGTCAGTCACAGCTCTCTGCTCTGCTCCCTCCTCGCTCATTGGAGTGCTGGGCTGTGGAGGGGGCGGCTCGCTGAAAGGCTGAGCTGGGTGTCGGTCCAGGGATCCTGACTCCGTGGTCATGATGACGCGGACCCTGGAGCGACAATTGAGCTTTGGCTGTACTTCTCCTTTAAGTTTAATTCAGTGCTGTAGGCAATCTACATTTAAATGAAAAATAACGGGTTTTGGGTGTTTTAGTGTATATAAGGGTACCGCATCATTTTTTTAAACATAAAAAGTGATGTGTGCAGTATATATTATTGCATCTTACTGGTTACTAAAAGTCTTTGAGTCACTGACCTGTAACAACCTTTGTTTCCCTTTTATTTATTACATGATTGTTCCGGGTCTGTGACTCAAAAGTATTACAGGCAAAGCCAGGCCTCTAAAATTTGTAGAAGGGGACCAGAAGTGGCAGCCAACACATTTCACTTCTGACAGGTTTTCCTGAAAAGGAACCTGTCAGGGTAGAAATGATAGAATCTGCCACTGCTGAGGCAATCAGAGGGTCAGAGGTCACCCAGTGTCTGACAGTTGCAGTGTTTTACTTAGGCCGTTGACAGGCAGAATCTGTAAGCAAGTGCTGGACTCTAAGAACAACATTTGTAGTTTTTATTATGCTTAGGTTTACAGTGAACATGGTGTTCCAAATGACAATAATAAGAAATTACATATTCATGTTCAATTGTTTAAGAGCCCCTTCACACTTTGCATGCATTGCATGCTTTCATGCATTAGGGCACACTATGTTACCACAGTCCTTTAATTCTGAATGTACTCTCCATGCACCTCAACATATAAAAAAAAACTGCACTTGCACTACTTTTGTCAGTGCAGGGAAACACAACATACCTTCATGAGTTGTAATGCTCTATTGCATAGATAAGTTTAGGTCTATGGTATATGTGCCTTGGGGCCATTTACATTATTTATACCATGTGTTAGTGTATGCTTCTAAAGGATTATTTGGGTGTGATTGTTGGATTACATTCATGTACATTTAAATGCAGCAAGGGATACCTTTTCTTATGTTTGTGTGTATTTGGAGCCCAGAATTTAGCTTTAGGTCCTTGGGCGGACACAATAAAAAATGTGTCTGTGTTGTACTTTGGTTAATCCTTTATATCGGTAGTCATGTTGTAAATAACCTCTCTACTGTTTAAGCCTTGCCCGTATTCATACAGCTTGTACTGGTCTCAATGGTATTTTTGGGTAAGGCTGATTATTGTTTTTTTTATGAATTTGTATATTTTATATATATATATATATATATATATATATATATATATATATATATATATATATATATATATATATATATATATATTATGTTGTTTATTTGGTTTGGCAGTCTTTCAAATAGACCTCTTTGTAGTTGTGATTTATTACAGAACATTTGTACTGTGTACATGCTGCTCACAATCTATTTTGTTTCTTAAAAGCATAAAAAAAAACTGCTTTAAGAAAAAAACAATGCTACAACTACATTACTAGCATGTGCCACCCTAATACAGTACTTAGTGTTTTAATTTAAATAACTGAAAAAAAACAACAAAAACAAAAAATCCCTTTGTGGCTCATAGCAGTGTACAGTATACATAGCCCAATTCCAAAAAAGTTGGGACGCTGTGTGAAATCTACATAAAAACAGTATGAAGTGGTTTACAAACCTCATAAACCCATATTTTATTCACATTAGGTAATAGAATATATAACTAATGTTTAAACAAAAACATGTATAATTTTAAGAAAAAAATAGGTGAATTTTGAAGTTGATGACAGCAACACATCTCAAAAAAGTTGGGACAGGGCCATGTTTACTATGGTGTAGCATGCCCTCTTATTTTAACAATACTCTGAGGAAGGGGGCATGTCCCCTGAAATGCATCAGCCCTCCAATCGTGCACTACATAGCTAGATGACATTGCCTACGGCTAGAGATTTTATGTGATATGCCTGTTGCTATTGTAGCGGGTGACTCACTCTGTCACCTGCGACCCCACCAAGCTGGCCGCTGCGATGTACACAGGCTTTCCAGCCTGAGAGAGGGAGAGAGCTGCCTGTCATGTCTGCAGGGGATTTCTCCTCCCCCTTCTTCCTGTTTTACTGCCTGACTGAATCTAATGTAATGCGAGCTGACTCACACAGAGCTGTGCACATTGCAGCCTCCTCTATGTCTCTATTGGCAGGAAGAAGAAAGCCAATTAGAGGAGCAGTCAAAGGAACCAATCAAAGGGACTTTAACAAGCTGCAGAAAGTATCTGCAAAGGACTCTGGAATATGAAGTTCTAGCACAGGGTGGCCCCATAGCCTTGTATAGTAGAGCTGCACCAAAATGAGAATCACAATTTTATGCTTAGAATAAAAAGATCACAATTCTCTCATGATTCTCGCGACATAAAATCTTTCACATTATACAAAAAAAAAAAAAAAAAAAATGGGTTAACTTTATTGGTTAGATTTTTTTTTTTTAATTCATTAAAGTATTTTTTTTCCAAAAAAATTGCATTTCAAAGACCACTGCGCAAATACAGTGTGACATAAAATATTGGAACAACCACCATTTTATTCTCTAGGGTGTCTACTAAAAATATATATATGTTTGGGGGTTCTAAGTAATTTTCTAGCAAAAAAAAAATGATTTTAACTTGAAACCAACAAATGTCAGAAAAAAGGTTTAGTATTTAAGTGGTTAAACTTTATTCACTTACACAGGAAGTCTATTCCATTGGCAAATTGTTACAATGTTTATACTTAAGTTCAAATGATAAAGAATGTTTTGTTTCTTGGCAGACTGTCTGGTTTTTCTCTTCCTTTCTTTTGAGGACTGTGGCTTCAGAAGAGCAGAGAGAATTCTTTGAATAGAAAGAATTGTGAAACACTTTAGTCAAGATCGCGATAACGATTCTTGACGATTAATCACGATAACGATTCTTGGCGATTAATTGTGCAGCTCTATTGTATAGTGACAGAAACTACCAAGACCAGAATTTTCTTAGTGGGCATTAAAGTAAAAGACTCCATTTTAATTCCTGAAGAGATGGTCAGTCAGCATGAGGCGGTGAAAGAGATCAGACCTGAGGGAGAGATGCTGTCTCTCACGTGACTTGACTACGCAATTCAGGCCTCTGCCGCCAGTCGGGATATCCAGCCTGAGAGAGGGGGATCCCAGGTGCACACCCAGACGCACCTGCACCGACGGTGAAGTGTTCCAGTGTCTGGACTGCAGGCAGGCCGGGTAAGCACCTAGACTCTTAGCATTGTTCTGCTGAAATATGTAAAGCCTTCCCTTAAAAACCTGTCATCTAGATGGGAGTATATGCTGCTCTAAAACAGATGTGCAAGCTGCCTATTCCATACGCACTAATGCACCCCCATACCATAAGAGATACAGGCTTTTGAACTGAGCAGTGATAACAAGTTGGAAGGTCCCTCATCTTATTAATCCAGAGGAGGTGGTGCCTGTGGTTGCCAAAAAGAATGTCAAATTTTGATTTATCTGACTACAGAATACTTTTCCACTCTAAAATTAGCTTTGACCCAGAAAAGATGATGACATTTCTGGATCATGTTCAGATATGGCTTCTTTGCATGATAGAGCTTTATCTTGTATTTTTGGATAGTGTGGCAAACTGTGTTCACAGACAGTGATTTTTGAATGTTTTCCTGAGCCCATACTGTGATGTCCATCACAGAATCTTGCCTGTTTTTAATGCAGTGCCAACTGAGAGGCCGAAGATCATGGGCATCCAATATTGCCTTGTCCCGTATGCCCAGAGATTTCTCCAGATTCTCTGAATCTTTTGATGATCTTATGCACTGTAGATGATGATTTGTTTTTTATGTTGAGGAACATTATTCTGAGGTTGTTCAACAATTTTTAGACACAGCTCTTCACAGATTGGTGAACCTCTGCCCATCTTTACTTTTTATGCTGAATCATATTACTGACCTATAGCAAGTTAACCTAATTAGTTGTCAAATGTTCTTCCAGCTCTTCCTTGTTAGTACCACTTTGCCAGCTTTTTGTTGCTTTATTCCAGGGGTCTCCAAACTATGGCTTTCCAGTTGTTCAGGAACTACAAATCCCATCATGCCTAGTCATGTCTGTGAATGTCAGAGTTTTAAAATGCCTCATGGGACGTGTAGTTCTGCAACAGCTGGAGGGCCGTAGTTTGGAGATCCCTGCTCTATTCCAACTTATTTGAGATATGTTGCTGCCAGAAATTTAAAAAATACATTTTTTTTCCTAATATTGTACATTTTTTCAGTTTAAACATTAGATATATTTTCTATTTTCTAATGTAAATAAAATATGGGTTTATGATCTTTCTATTTTATGTAGATTTTACACAGCATCCCAACTTTTTTGGAATTGGGGTTATATTAAAATATACATTACATTTTACATTTATAAAATGTTATATAATATTTTGGTCGTTTATGTCTATCTTCCTGTAGTTGTTTTGCAGAAAGATCCAAAGTGATAATTCCCATTAAATGTATAGCTATATATAGAAATAAGATGTAGCTTTACCTTTACCTCTTGAAAAGTAACATAATAAGGCAAACCAGCCAATTACAAATGCAATCAATCTCTGATCTTTTGCTTACATCAGCAAACAATTCAAAGCAATGTAAAAACGAGGATTGCATTTTGATGAGCATATTACAGAAATGAGAAATTATTTTAAAGGAATATAAGATGACACAACTGGTAAAGGTTTATTTTTTTATTTTTTAAGCCCAAATTTAATTTTCAGTTTATATCAACTTTATACATTCTAGATGCATCAAAACTAGAGGCATTCAAAGTCTTACAGTTTGTTTTATTCAAAAAACATTCATATCCTAGGTAGAAAAGCCTGACTCTTGCCAGCAGGCCGTAGAGAATGACGCTCTGTGTGAATGCAGTGGTCTCCCTGCAGAGGTCTAAAATGCTGAATCAAAGCTAGACTTCTCCAACCAGCAGGGAGCATGAGCTTTGCTAATTAGAAAACTCTGGTTCTAACTCTAACAACAGTTTAGTGAGGATCTGTTGTATGCAGCTTTTATTTCCCCTTTCTTTATTGTTGGAGGTGGTGGTGTTGTATGCAGCTTTTACTTGTGCTAAAAGTAATACATAAACTGCAAACTTCAGGCTACTTTTACATGTTCCATGGCAGTGGGGGGTCTGTAAACATACACTCTACTGAGTTCGATCAGAACATGACTGATGTCAGTGTCTATCTAATCCATCCCGTTCCGGTCAGCAAAAACTTACAAGGATGCAAAACTTTTCAGTTTATCTTTAGGGCCCTAAACAAACTAAGATGTGGGCAGATGTAAACAAAGGCACATCTGTTTACATCAGCTTGCTACTAGAGATCCATTGTGTTTTCCATCTAAATCCATATACATAACAGACAGACGAAATACTCATCTAAAAGGGGCCTTTAGGGATACAAATTAGCATGGCTCTATAAATAAAGTTTTTGTATCCTTGTTGAAATGAACTTATGCATCCTCTGAACTCATCTTTAGCCTATACTCTGAGCTCCAGTGTTTTTGTACTCCAATGAGTAACTTAAATCGGAACTAAACCCTCCTATCCTTTACAGCCAAAGGCCCCTTTCACACAGGCTGTCCGATCAGGTCCACCTGTCAGTTTTCAGGCGAACCTGATCAGACCCTCCAGTCTCTCCTATGGAGCAGCGGATGTCAGCGTCACCTGTCATCTGGATGGGAGCATATGCTGCTCTAAAACCTGGATACATCTTTCAGCATTGATGATGTAGTTTCAGGGGTGCAAGCTGCCTATTCCATACGCACTAATGAACCCCCATACCATCAGAGATACAGGCTTTTGAGTGCTGAGTGCTGATAACAAGTCGGAAGGTCCCTCATCTTATTAGTCCAGAGGAGGTGGTGCCTGTGGTTGCCAAAAAGAATGTCAAATTTTAATTTATCTGACCACAGAATACGTTTAAAATTAGCTTTGACCCAGAAAAGATGGTGACATATTTGGATCATGTTCAAATATGGCTTCTTTGCAGGATAGAGCTTTATCTTGAATTTTGGATAGTGTGGCAAACTGTGTTCACAGACAGTGATTTTTGACTGTTTTCCTGAGCCCATACCATGATGTCCATCACAGAATCTTGCCTGTTTTTAATGCTGTGCCATCTGAGGGCCTGAAGATCACGGGCATCCAATATTGCCTTGCCCAGATTTCTCCCAATTCTCTGAAACTTTTGATGATCTTATGCACTGTAGATGATGATTCGTTTAAAGCATTTGCAATTTTATGTTGAGGAGCAGCGGATGTCAGCGGACAAATGTCTGCTGACAACCGCGGCCATCTGATCCTGTCCACCAAAAACAAATGGATGGTGGTCCTATTCCCCGTCTGTCTGTCAGATCGATTCAGATGGCAACGAATAGAAACAGACAGGTGGCCTGTCTCCATCCGATTGCCCCATAGAGGAGAGCAGGACTGTGTCTGCTCTGCAGGGGATCAGCGGAGAGATCCCCCACTAAGCAAGCAGATTCTGCTTAGCGAAGGAGCCCATGTGAAAGGGGCCAAAGAAGCCATCGTCTTAGCGTGTGTTTGATCTTCAGTTGGCATGGTGCTGAATGTGTGATAAGTTATGCCACTAACCATTTGATGGCTTGACTGTTTGGTTTAGAGAACAAGCATGTGGCAGTTATCGTTCATGGCATGCCTTTAATGTAACTGCCTTGGGAAACAGTTAAATCGATGGGTTTAATTTGAATTTAACAGTTAACATACAGTATACAGATACCATTATACACAAGGTTATAGCTTCTTTGCCTTTTCTTCAGAAAATGTCTGAGTTTAATAACAATTGCTTCCCGAAAATCAGTAGTGCTTGAGATATATCTCTCTCTATTAACCCCTGTGTGGCCTGAATGTTAAAAGTGATGCTACTGAAAATCTACTGCAGTGTTTACAATTACCATGCCACACTAAGCCAACCACTTCTTTAAACGGTACATGAAGCATGCACATTCCTGCCGGCCCTGACAGCGTGTGCGACATACCATGCATAGCACTGCCAGTGGAAAGAATATATAGACCATAGGTAGGTTGATTGGACATGCCTTCAACGCAGCTGCAAACAGGAACAACATAGGTAAATGTCACCTTTAAGTGCTTAATAATGTATTTTTCTGACTATTGTGGAAAGGTTGTATGGAGGTGGTAAAGGCTTTCAAGCAGCTCTAATTAGGCATCGTGTTATTTCACATATTCACATATACTCAGTCTCAGACTTATACAGTAAGGCATTTAGAAAAAGCAAAAACAGTGTGCGTTATTGAGATTGTTTTACTGTTTACTGTGGCCTTCTGCACTTTGTACATCATCATTGGCATGTACAGAACTATTAAATTGGACCTTAAAATCTAAACATTGGCTGTCAAGCATTCATTAGCACAGTATAAAGAGGATGTAAACTGTAGCTGGGTTACGTTTCATATTCTAAAGCACTGTGCATTACAAACAATTGTCTTATATCATAAAATGCCATTTTCACCATCTCAGTATTGCTTATCTCCTCAAGCATTTTTTTAGCCACTTCTTGTCTACATTCATCTGCTCCATAATTGACTGCACTCATTGCTTCCGGATTATTATCATTGTGACTAATGCCTACACAATGTGTATCACCGCAGCCACCTGTGGAGCATTTAAAAGGGTGACTATACACAATTACTCCTTTTTTTTAATTGCTGGCTATATCCCATTTGGGTGATTTCCCATCATCTCTTAATTTTTTGATGGGTATCAGTTATGGTTCCCACCTTCTCCAAAGAAAGTAGCAAACCACCAATCACCTGAAACAACTAGTCGTCAGTGTAAGTTGCGGTGCACGGAGGGCTCCTGTCGGCCAATCTTCAATGCACACAAATAAAACCAGCACCCCCTTCTGGGACACATGCGATGCTTTATTAAATCAGGATAAAATACAACATGATTTCCTCCACTCTAATGCTTTTCATCCTTATGCAGGCCTTAATTATAGCCAATGGCCCTTTCTGCCCTCCTCCCCCTTTAAGAAAAATCTGTGCTATAGTAAAGCAAAGATTCCTGATGGCTGCACTTGCAAAAATCCTCTTCATTGAAGCTTCATGTGACAGGTTTTTAACAGATAGAACAGGGGACAAAGACATAAACGCGTTTTGCCCAAATGTTAGTGCTTAGTCATTACCTCCTAGTGCAGCCATCCGGAATCTTTGCTTTATGATACACAGCATGAGAGCTGGGTTAACACCTGACTAGTGTGTGTGGAGATTAACTTGAGACTCACTCACCTGAGTGGCTTCCTTTGTTTCATTGAAACTGTGCTATAGCTTCTCGCAATGAAAAGCTCACTATGAATGCAGGACAGGAAGATGAATGAAAGGTCTGTCTCTTCTATTCATAGAGTACTTTTCATTGGAAACTATAGTACAGCTTCTGTGAATGGAGGAGGGGGGCTGAAAGGGTGGGCATAGTCTTGACAAGTGCCTATTACAGGTCCAGTGGCTGTTTTAAAGCATTAAGGTGAAAAACCTTCTGTGCTGCAGCTGCCCCCAGACCCTCTCCCCTTTTTCCTACCTGAGCCAATCCATTCCAACGGCGTGCATGAGCCCAGCAGCTTCAGCTGCTGTCTCTCTCCTCATTGGATAGATTGATAGCAGCAGAAGCCATTAGCTCCCGCCACAGGCATTGCCAGGGGGGGCGGGGGGTGCGAGCTGCACTGGGTGACACCCGCCAGAGGGGTGACACCTGTGGGCAGCGGCACCGATCGCCAACACCGCATGCCACACAGTCCTCACCCCTACACAGCGCTGCGCACAGTGGAGCAGACCGAAGCCGCCTCCCCCTCATCTCTCTGCCGCTGTGCCTATCCCGCGATGTTCTGAGGTCTGTAAAGTTTTAATCCAAATAGACATGTGCTGGGGGGAACGCTATGGGAGGGGGGTCTGCACTGAGGGGGGGTCTGCATTGATGGGGTGGGGGTCTGCACTGAGAGGGGTCTGCATTGATGGAGGGAGGGGGGGTCTGCACTGAGTGGGTTCTGCATTGATGGGGGGTCTGCACTGAGGGGGGTGTGTGCTGATGGAGGAGGGTGGTCTGCAATGAGGGGGTCTGTATTGATGGGGGTCTGCACTGATGGAGGGGGGGTGGTCTGCACTGAGGGGGGTCTGCATTGTGGGGGGGCCTGCACTGATGGAGGGGGGGTCTGTACTGAGGGGGGGTGTGAACTGATGGAGGGGGGTCTGCAATGAGGGAGGGGAGGTCTGCACTGATGGAGGGGGGTCTACACTGGGATCTATAGTGATAGAGGGGGTCTATACTGATAGAGGGGTTCTGCACTGAGGGGCGTCTATACTGATAGATGGGGGTCTGCACTGAGGGGGGTCTATACTGATATATGGGGGTCTGCACTAAAGGGGGTCTACACTGATAGATGGGGGTCTATGCTGATAGGGGGGGCTATACTGATAGATGGGGGGTCTGCAATGAGGGGGGCTATACTGATGGAGGGGGTCTGTACTTAGTGAGGAGGATCTATACTGCGAGAGGTGGGTCTGTACTTAGTGGGGGGTCTATACTGAGAGGGGGGTCTGCAGTTAGTGGAGGGGGGTCTGTACTGAGGGAGGGCTATAATTGGTGGAGGGGGGGTGACACCAATTTTTTCCGCACCGGGTGACAGCAACCCTAGTGATGCCACTGGCTCCCGCTGCTGTCAATCAAATCCAGTTACACAGGAGTGGGGTGCGAGGCTGAGTCCTGCTGTCTGTGTCAATAGATACAGCAGCAGGACTCAGTAGCCCCCATGGAAAGCAACTTTCCGTGGGGGCATCCGATGAAGAGGAGGGGCCAGGAGCACCACCGGGGCACCCCAGAAGAGGAGGATCCGGCTTCTCTGTGCAAAACCCTTGTACAGAGCAGGTAAGTATAGAGGAGCTCAGATACATGCTTGTCTGTACAAGCTGCTGACACATACAAATTTGGAAGTCGTTTGGAGAGGAATCCTATGCTTAATGCTTTTATAGTTTGGTGTGCTGGAAGCACCTAAAATGTGTACCCTGATGTTATGTTTTCTAAATACATTTTTTAAACTAGCGATAATGCACTATCTAGCCTCTTTCTTGTTTTACAATTCACTGGATTTTTCTGTGGGATCCTGCTGAGCCAGTTTCACTTAGAGCCCAGGAGTGCTTCAACTGCTTATGTGGACCAAACTTAAGTGTGCGGTCACACTGTTGGAGGTGAGCGCATTCACACGGGGGGGAAGCATGTGTGTGAAGTCACCCTCTTCTGATCGGGATTGTCATCACTAGAGCCACTTTTTGGACAGTAATACTTATAATACCCCAATTTGCACTTTTGTCTCTGTGGATTGATGAAAATAGGGAGAAAAAAATCTCTTTTTTTTGGACACTTGATATTAAGGAATAATACCACATTTCTTTTATTGTGAGTTTGCTTGTTATACAAATTTTTTTTTTTTTTATGTTCATAGTTACATTTTTTAGCAATATTGATTTTCATTGTTTATGGCACTATCTATACATTTGTAACGTCATGGTATCACACAGCGCTGCATTTTTTTGTTTTTTGTAAGTATAGACATGTTTTTAATTTTAAAAAAAAAACGACCTTTACAATCACTTTAACCTCTGAAGCATCTGAATGTTTCCGGTGTGGGGTTCAGAGGACAGAAGATTTCAGCTAAGACAGTGGCCACATGCACAAGGGTCACTTCTCCCAACCCTTGTGCCGATTTACAAAAAAAATGTACTAAACTAAAGCTGGCCATACATTATCCAATTTTCGTGTACAACTTCTGTACAACTTCCTTTAGAGTAACCTTCAGCTATGTAGTGCAAGGGCCTGCCTAAAATATTAATATATTTTTATATTACATTATATTACATATTATACGGTTTACGGCAAATCTAAAGGAAAATTGTATAATGTATGGCCAGGCTTAAGCTTCAACATTTTGTTTTTACTTAACTGACAATAGTGATGGACATGCCAGCATATTGGGTTATCACTCAGTAGAAAAAGTCTATAGATAGATCATCTCACCAAACACAATATTAACCAGATGATGCCATTCCCAGCAAATGATAGACAATGATGGGGTCGCTCAACTCACCTTATAAAGTAAAGGAACATTTTGAACAGATGTTAAAGCCTTTCTTAGCAGGCTTGATTAAGTTCAGTTGATGCATAGGCAACTGTTAAAGCTATCTCGCAAAAAACGAATAAACACACTGACGTGCCGTAGCAATCTCATGCGTGCGAAACTTCAGCTGTACTGATCCTATGAGAGATGCCTTATGTTCTCTTTTGCTGATTTTTTTTTTTTACAAAGCTTATAGTTCCTATGACAACTAATGGCAGTGTTGTTTATTAGAAAATGACCATTGTTTATAGTGAGGTTGATTTCACTTTATAGATTTGGAAAACAATTGTCAGGAAGCTAGATTCTCTTCATTCTAATTATGAAAAGGAAAACATGGCATTGTACTAAAAAATCAAAAACAAAGCGTGGGCCTGCAGTTCTCCAGGAGTTAAATTTCCGGTGCCCACACCGCGGCTGAGCTCTTCCTGGAACTATTGCCGGCTTATTGGAATCTGCTGACAGAAGTTAATTGCAGTATAGGGGGCATAGTGTAATCACCAGCTCAATCAGTTCAATGAACTTGCCCAACTAAAACATTATTAAAATAAACTTGAAAGCTTTGCATTATTAAGCGATAACCAGGGCAACCAGAGAAAGACTGATTGTTTCCATATTTTCTTTCTGTAAGGCACCTAAGTACTGTTTTATGGAGTTATTGTGGGATGACGGTATGGGCTTGTGCTTTTAACTTTAGTTAGTTAATAGAGGTATTAGTATTTAGTGATCATATAAGGCCTCAGGCTGGAATAATCTGTACAAGGGAAGTATTTGGCTCTATTTATTAAATGTGCATTACTGTAATGTATCTTAGAGCAGCCAATCACAAAACAGCTACGCACCCAATTTTCACTTCAGGTTAAAACTTTATTGATCCAGTAATTTCACTCAGCTCACCTGGGTTAGTCCCACTTTTTACTCAGGAATATGCTTTAGTAGTATTAAAGGAGTAGTAATAAAGCTTGTTTGGCTGGACTTCTCCTCTGGGTCACAGGAGTGCAATTTGTTTTGCAGTCCTGTGACCCGTTTTGAGCAGAGAGAGTCTGAAGTCCTCTCTCTGCTTACGTCACCAATGTCAGTCCAGGCACCACGTCATCACAACAATGGAGTCTGGATCCGCTGGGTGCCTGGACTGACACCCCGCTTAGTGAGCTGCTGAGAGCCTGAGCCAGCCGCCCCTGTCCCATGCACAGCTCAGCGCTCCAATGAGCAAGGAGAGAGCAGAACAGAGAGCTGTGACTGACAGTCTAAAGCTCTCTGCTCGGGGAACTGTCAGAACCGAGTGATCCGCGATGTTCGGTTGCCTGGTTCTCAGTTCAGAGGTGCCGGGATACAGATGCAGCATTGGACCCATGCTGCATCCACCTAGGTGAGTATGATTCTAAAAAAATAAAATTAACCAATCCATGCTTCTCTTTTAACCACTTGACCTCCAGAAGATTTATTCATAACCAGGCCATTTTTTGCAATACGGCACTGCGTTACTTTAACCACTTGCCGACCGCTGCACCCCGATGTACGTCCAAAGTTTGGCGGCGGATATCAGTGTTATGGCAGCAGCTAGCTGCCATAACCCCGGTATCCCCATTTTTGTGTGGCGGTCGGCTTTCAGATAACAGTGGTCTCTGCGGCGGATTCACCGCGAGATCACTTTTATCGGTGGCGGGAGAGGCCCCCCCCTCCCGCCGCGATCCGGTGCGTCTGTCTCCCTACTATGCCTGCAGACGAGTGAGACTAAGATGGCGCCCACTCATCTCCATGACACTGCTGGGCGGAAGCGATGTCAAAACGTCACTTCCGCCCATACGTCTTAAAGGCATATTTTTTCAATGTCATTTTTTTAAATGACTTTTTTTATTGCATTTTAGTGTAAATATGAGATCTGAGGTCTTTTTGACCCCAGATCTCATATTTAAGAGGACCTGTCATACTTTTTTCTTTTACAAGGGATGTTTACATTCCTTGTAATAGGAATAAAAGTGACACCATTTTTTTTTAAACAGTGTAAAAATAAATACAATCATGTAAAATAAATAATAAAAATTAAAAAAAAATTTTTTAAACCCCCCCCGTCCCGACAAGCTCGCGCGCAGAAGCGAACGCATACATGAGTAGCGCCCGCATATAAAAACGGTGGTCAAACCACACATGTGAGGTATTGCCGCAATTGTTAGAGCGAGAGCAATAATTGTAGCCCTAGACCTCCTCTGTAACGCAAAACATGCAACCTGTAGAATTTTTTAAACGTCGCCTATGAAGATTTTTGAGGGTAAAAGTTTGACGCCATTCCACGAGTGGGCGCAATTTTAATGCGTGACATGTTGGGTATCAATTTACTCGGCGTAACATTATCTTTCACAATATAAAAAAAATTGGGCTAACTTTACTGTTGTCTTATTTTTTTATTCAAAAAAGTGAATTTTCTCCAAAAAAAAGCATGCTTGTAAGACTGCTGCGCAAATACGATGTGAAAAAAAGTGTTGCAATGACCGCCATTTTATTCTCTAGGGTGTTAGAAAAAAACAATATATAATGTTTGGGGGTTCTAAGTAATTTTCTAGCAAAAAAAACTGTTTTAAACATGTAAACACCTAAATTCCAAAACAAGGCTGGTCCTTAAGTGGTTAACTGACAATTGCGCTGTCGTGTGATGCTGTACCCAAGTAAAATCAATGTCCTTTTTTCACAGAAATAGAGCTTTTTTTTGGTGCCATTTGACCTGTCACCTCTGCGTTTTTTGCGCTATAAACAAAAAAAGACGAATAATTTTGAAAAAAGACAATATTTTTTACTTTCTGCTATAAAACATATCCGATAAAAATAACTGAAAGGATCAAATGTCTTCATAAATTTAGGCCAATATGTATTCTGCTACATATTTTTGGTAAACAAAATCCCAATAAACGTTTATTGATTGGTTTGCACAAAAGTTATGGTGTCTAGAAACTATGGGATGTTTTTTTTTTTACTAGTAATGGCAGAAACCAGCGACTTATAGCGGGACTGCGATATTGTGGCAGACAGTCGGACACTAACGGACACTTTTTGGGGACCAGAGACACTAATACAGTGATGAGTGCTAACAATATGCACTGTCATTGTACTAATGACACTGACTGGTAAGGAGTTAAACATCAGGGGCAATTAAAGGGTTAACCGTGTGCCGAGCTAGTGTGTTTGTGTACTTTGGGAGGTGCTTTTACTAGGGGAAGGCATAAATCCATGTCCCTGCTTTGCAGGAACACAGGATCCATGCCTTCCCTACTGATAGAACAATGATCTGCCTTGTTTACATAGGCAGATGGCCGTTCTGCCTCTGTGCTGGATGATCAATGGGTGCCGGCAGACATTGAGTCCATGTCACCCGCAGATCAGCTCCTGCTGTGTATAATCGCGGGTCAACTGTGCTCCGGGCCCGGATGTTTCGGATCATGTACTGAGTGCATGATCCAGCGCAGCAGTGCCACCTTGCCACCTCATAAGTAAGTTATACGGGTGGCAAGTGGTTAAATGCTTAAGAACTTTTTTTCAGCTTTTTAAACTTTAAGTCCTTGTCTATATTCCAGTTTAGGCTGGTCCCGTGAACACTGCCTCAGGTTTCCTTTTTCAGGGTGGCTTCTTTGATTTGCAGCATCCTTTGACGTCACCCTTGCATGCTGCCTGTAGAGTTGTGTCTCCCTGCACTGTGTGAATCAATAGAAACACACAGCCCCATAGCCTAGGATGGCAAGGCACTCCTTTGTCCCTCCCTCCTTCTTTCTGCTTCCTTCTCCAAGCTAACCAATTGGCTCTAGACTGCATTGTCCATTTTTAACACTTTCCTGTGAAGCCTGGAAGTTCAGGGAAGCAGCACAGAGTAAGCAGGGGTCAGCAACATTGAAAGGTGGAAATTGCAAGTGCTGGCTTAAGAATTTTAAAAAATAGTTTAGTGGTAAACATTTATCTTATTGTGTTCAATAAGTTAAAATAAAAAACACTGAATGTGTAATACAACTTTAGTGTGACTAAATGCTCAAAGTTAACAAAACCTCCCAATCCAGCAGGCTGTACTGTACCACAGCAGTTACTTCCACATTTCATTTCCTGGTGTCCTAAATGTTCACTCTGTGTGCCCCCAAAAAGGCTAATTTCCCTTCACTTCAGTTTTCTGTGCAAGAGCATTGTACATACATTGCAGTCACATGCACCAACTCTCCTCAAACTACTTTTGCCAGTGATTATTGCACCTGGCGAGTCTACTTTGCTTGCATCTCCATTTTTCTTCATTCAGGCTGATTCTGCTCACACTCTTTTTCTGGGCCCACTGTCATTCTCAACTCTGTGGGAGGTGCTACGTGGGTGGCAATTGGATCAGTGGACAGTTTAGTGTTCTTTTATGTAGTGGTGCTGGATGCATCAAACTTCAGTGGGACCATGCAGAGTGAATACGGTCACCCTCCTGAGGAAGGTTGTAGTAAGGGAGAATTCAAATGTATTTTTCCAGAAGTGCAATCCGCAGACATCAACCAATAAAAGTCCATTGTTTAGTGATCTAACTAAACAGGGAGAATTCTTACTGCTAAGACTTACTGCATTTAAAAAGAGGCGCTTAACTGCTTGCCGTCCGCCCGCCCACCGTCAAATGACGGCGGGGTGGTGCGGCTCTCGTTCTGGGATGATGTCATATAACGGCATCCCAGAACGGCCGCTTTCGCACGCCCGATCTTTGTAAAGAGCCAAGTCCGCGGACAGAGTGTGAGGAGAGGAGAGCCGATCAGCGGCATCTCCTCACAGGGGGACATGTAGAAATGTAATCAGGGCACTGATCATCAGTGCCCTGATTACAATAGTGCAACACAGTGTCACCAATCAGTGCCCACCATAGCTGGCATTGGTGGGAAATCAGTGCCCATCACTGCCCATAAGTACCACCAATCAGTGCCCATTAGCGATGCCAGTCAGTGCTGGCAATCAGTGCCACCTATCAGTGCTGCCCATCAATGCCCATCACTGCTGTCAATCAATGCCCATCAGTGTCGCCCATCAGTGCCACCCATCAATGCCCATCAGTAATGCCCATCAGTGTCGCCCATCAGTGCCACCCATCAATGCCCATCAGTGCCCATCAGTGCTGCCTATCAGTGCCCAGTGCCGCCTATTAGTGCGGCATATTAGTGCCTCCTCATCAGTGCCACCTAATCAGTGCACATAAATGCTGCCTCATCAGTGCCCATAAGTGCCACCTCATCAATGCCCACCAGTTCAGCCTATCAGTGCCCATCAGTGCCGCCTCATCAGCGCACATCAGTGAAGGCGAAAAATTACTTAGTTACAAAATCTACTGACAGAAAAAAAGTAAAAAACATTTTTTTTCAAAATTTTTGACCCAGCAGTGATTAAATACCACCAAAAGAAAGCTCTATTTGTGCAAAGAAGATGATAAAAAATGTGTTTGGGTACAGTGTAGCACGACCACGCAATTGTCATTCAAAGTGTGACAGCGCTGAAAGCTGAAAAATGGCTTGGGCAGGAAGGGGGTGTAAGTGCCCTGTAGGCAAGTGGTTAAAGTGGTTCTAAAGTCTAAAGTTTTTTTACATTAATGCATCTCTGCATTAAAGTGTAAGTTCACCTTTACAGAAGAATCTGTAAGGTGAACTTACACAGGACCACCACCTCGCCCCCCTCCAGTCCCGCTGACCTGCATGGCGGCCATTGCCCATTCTGAGCCCCAGTATAGCCGCCTCATGGCTCTGGGGCTTAGAAATTCTCTCAGCTTTCTCTCTTCTTCTTCCCCGCTGAGAGGACAGGCTACGCGGGCTTCGGTTGGTCGGCATCACCCATGTGACGGCGCTGACCAATTAGAATGCTCCTAAACGCACCTCCTGATGGGGTACGTTTAGGAAATTAAACTCCGGGGATTTCTAAGCCCGGAGCCGTGAAGTGGCTATACCGGGGCTCAGAATGCAGGTCAGCGGGACTGGGGGGGGTGAGGTGGGGGTTCTGTGTAAGTTCACCTTACAGATTTTTCTGTAAAAGTGAACCTACCCTTTAAGTTAAAAAAATGCCCCTCTACCTGTTCTACTCACCCTTATCCCTAAACACTTACCTGGATTCTGTCACTGTTTCAGCTCTGTCCTGGCTGCAGCACCGCTCCCCTCTCTTCCTGATCTCACAGGGGTCACTCAGGGCTGCAGGAGCCTATGGCTCCTGCTGCTGTCAGTCAAACTCATCTGAGGTGGAGTGTGGCTTATTGGTGCTGTGTGTATCTATGGGCACCTGACTTGCTACAGAAGGCAGACAGCACCTATAGGTTTACCTATAGGTACAAATGTCTCGGGGAGATTTACAAACTCTTTAAGACCCCTGCCAGTTTATTTTTGGTTGTCTATGTATCATCAGGGAAATTTTTCTTTACTTTCTGTCCTAGAGACTCAACAGGAATTTAGAGGAAATCACCTTAAAGTAAGGAGAAATTGCCCTCTTAGACAGGTGTCCTTCTGACAGGTGTCCCCATTAGAAGATTTTCCCTCACCTATTGTTCTGGGAACAACTCTATGACTTTGGATTTACCTTCTCTTTCTTGCCCAGTGACAGTGGTCACTAGTATATATTGAGGGACTGAATCTTGCCAGTGAGGACACAGATAGCACTGGGTCTAGAGCTGGCCATAGATGGATTGTTTTTTTCTGATCAGCCAAGGGGGCAAAAGGAGGAATCCTCCCCGCTTTGTTATTGTATTAGGACAGCGGTGACTCCTCCACTGTCAGAACACACTGATCAGCGCTACAGCTGATCAAATGCAATTTTCCCAAACATCCCATTCGAGAAAAATTGGGGTAGATTTACTAAAGCTGGAGCACTCAGAATCTGGTGCAGCTGTGCATGGCAGCCAATCAGCTTCTAACTTCAGCTTGTTCAATTAAGCTTTGGCAATAAAACCTGGAAGCTGATTGGTTCCTATGCAGAAGTGAGCCTGATTTTGCACCCTATTGTGTTGAGCAGAAACGACCATAGGTGTCTCTGTTGAACCAGCTGATTTTCGATCCATCAATTGCTAGCTTAACTATGGTGCCTAAAGAACTGTACAGTCATATATAGACTCCCTACAGAGCTGCTATAGTAGAAAAGTAGAGATAAGACTATAAAAATGTAAACTATTAGGCCGGCCATAGAGAGAGCGAATTTTTGGTGGCAGGAAAAAAAATTAGCTTGATTCCCTTATCAACACATTGATGAGCAGAGATGCCACCTAATATACATATATATTTACAAACTATACATACAGTAGAAATATTTTTTTTGTACATTAACACACATTAATAACATTACTTATATTATTCTATTTTACACATTTATCTAAAGGATAATCTAAAAGGCTGTACATTTTTTTTTTGTAATAACATTTGAAAGTCAACAATTCTAAATGACCAACATGAAAAAAGTTCAGTTTATTCACCCCTGTACTCGGTCATTGACTAGAGATATGAGTAGCTTGTGCTTGTCCTCAGTCAGGTTTTGCAATCTACGTGATGGAACACTTGGAGAGGCTAATATTTCCATAAAGAATTTGGCTTTATTAGATTCTGTGAAATAAAACTGTCAAAGAAAGGATTTTTTTTTTCTTTGCTGAGGATAAGAGTACATTTTCTGCTCTAGATGTATAATCAATGTTATCTGTAAACCATTTCATCATTCTGGTGGAATTTTTTTTTTCATTTTGATGGAAAATTACGCTTAAGTACATACCAGCAACTTAAAATGAACAATAAAGAAAATTACATGTCATACTGGTTCTACTATGAAGGAACATTCATACCCTCTCATTGCTGTCTCCGAAGTATATATACATGGTACTTTCAATTGTACAAGATTCCATTCCTGAGAGCTTCCATATTTGTTCCAGTCTATAAGTCAGAGGTTTTACTTGTCAGGGATGTTTATGCACGACTAATTGCAACTTGCTCCATAGGATTAACGTACGTTTTTTTTAACCATGCATAACAAAAAAGAAGGATAACAGATGTGAATTTATGAATACTTTTAACTCTCCAGCAGTTTTTCTTTAAAGTAGGAATATATTTGCCAAAATAAGTATTAGGATAATTTTTACTGAAAATGCATATGATCTTGACTTACTGTATGAGGAAATAAAAAAATTCCCAGCACACTTACCAGCTAGCCAGCAAAAATAAAATAAAAAATACACAGTCTAACAATTTTCATTAAAAACAGACAACGTTTGAAAATATATGTACCACTTCAAGGCCCCTTTTATACTGCGGGTATCCTGTCCCTCCTCCCCCCCAAAAGGTGCCAAATGTGGCACCAAAGGGGGGAAGCAGTACCACGAGCGGAAGTTCCACTTTTGGGTGGAACTCCGCTTTAATACCGTGTATTGCCCCCTTTAACATCAATGACAGCTTGAAGTCTTTTGTGGTAATTGTGGATGAGGCTCTTTATCTTCTCAGATGGTAAAGCTGCCCATTCCTCTTGGCAAAAAGCCTCCAGTTTGAGATCTCCCCAGAGTGGCTCAATGATTTTGAGGTCAGGAGACTGAGGTGGCCACTCCAGAACCTTCACTTTATTCTGCTGTAGCCAATGACAGGTCGACTTGGCCTTGTGTTTTGGATCATTGTCATGTTGGAATGTCCAAGTACGTCCCATGGGCAGCTCCCTGGCTGATGAATGCAAATGTTTCTCCAGGATTTTTGATAACATACTGCATTCATCTTGCCATCAATTTTGACCAAATTTTCTGTGCCTTTGTAGCTCACACATCCCCAAAACATCAGCGATTCACCTCCGTGTTTCACATTAGGAATGGTGTACCTTTCATCATAGGCCTTGTTCACTATTCTCCAAATGTAGTGTTTATGGATGTGGCCAAAAAGCTCAATTTTGGTCTCATCACTCCAAATGACTTTATGCCAAAAGGTTTGAGGCTGGTCTCTGTGCTGTTTGGCGTTTTGTAAGCGGGATACTTTGTGGCATTTGCGTAGTAATGGCTTTCTTCTAGGGACTTGACCACGCAGCCCTTTTTTCTTCAAGTGCCTCCTTATTGTGCATCGGGAAACAGCCACACCGCATGTTTCAGAGAGTCCTGTATTTCACCTGAAGTTATTTGTGGGTTTTTCTTTGCATCCCAAATAATTTTCCTGGCAATTGTGGCTGAAATCTCAGTTGGTCTACCTGACCATGGTTTGGTTTCAACAGAACCCCTCATTTCGCTCTTCTTGATTAGAGTTTGAACACTGCTGATTGGCATTCTCAATTCCTTGGATATCTTTTTATAACCCTTTCCTGTTTTATACAACAATACCTTTTCACACAGATCCTTTGACAATAATTTTTCTTTCCCCATGACTCAGAATCCAGACATGTCAGTGCAGAATTGGATGAAAGATGCAAGGGTCTGTCAGGAGTTCAGAAACTCATTGACCTTTTATACACACGCTAATTACAAACAAACAGATCACAGGTGAGGATGGTTACCTTCAATAGCCATTCAAACCCCTTTGTGTCCACTTGTGTGCATGTTATCAGGCCAAAATCACCAGGGTATGTAAACTTTTGATCAGGGTCATTTGGGTAGTCTCTGCTGTCATTATGATTTAAAAAGAGAAACACAGTTGATTGATAATAAATGGCTTCAGCTAAACACTAACCATGAGCGAAAGAAACGTTTTTGTGTTGTTATTCATATTCTTTGAAAAATAGAGATGTCATATATTCTGCCAGGGTATGTAAACTTATGAGCACAACTGTGTGTATATATGTGTATATATATATATATATATATATATATATATATATATATATATATATATATATATATATATAAACTGTATCTGAGCAGCACAAACTGAAAATGCTAAAATTCTTTTTTAATATTCAAAGTAAACTCATCTATCCACATCCCCATGCTTTTTTAGTTGAGAAATTACTTTTAAAAAAAATTAAAAGCTTATTTTGGAAAAAAATAAATAAAATACTGCAAATATTAGATACATCCATATGAATAGGGATTTTACTTGTATACATTTATCTTTCAAATGTTTGGAACAATTAAAATTGAATTAAATATAATTAAAACATTGTTATCCAATTATAAAAATGATTTATTTGTTCCTTTTTCCTCTTCCTCTTTGTAACATAGATACTGTGGCTTTGACATTTGCAGAACTAACATGCAAATATTATAAGGTGTTTCTCTTTTGTTATGTGATTTAAGATGTGAAGAACCATATTGACTCAAAGAATGAAAGCATCTTGCAACAGCAAAAATATGTTTTCAATCCATCTAGAACAGACATTGGTACTGTCAACATTAGACAATACACTTCATGCAATTTGCCTTTAATCCCCATGGCAAAGTATTATTGGGCAATTCCAAACATATAGATGCCCATTGGGCAATATCCTTCCAGTTGGTTGTGTGTCTTGTTCCACTCAAGAGGTGTTTGGAATATCTCAAATGGCGGGACATAAATTCTGGCAGTGTGGTTCTATGGGCCTGTGTCTACAGGATTTTGTTTGCATTGGAACTACTTCTGTCCCCATACAAGTAAAAGGGAATGCAAAAGCAGCTTGAAGCAGGTTGATTTAGCTTAGAAGAAAGTCAAATGCAGGTTGGAAGGAGGTCAACTGCTGGTCATGTAAATGAACAGTGAAATGATCTCAGAAGCAGATAAAACTAATCTCAATGTAACTAAAAAGGAAGCAAGCTGCATTTGCCCATAAACACAAAGTCGTTTGATACAGAACCGAATTTGGGTTCTAAATTTCAATCACTAACAATAATTGTAACAATTATTTGGTCTTGATTGTGACTCTAGAAGCATGGCACTAATTATGCCTTTTGGTGACATAGTTACTGTGCTATTTGTATGTCCTTACATTTGTGTGCAATGACAAATGCCCAGTGAAAATGTCAGTTTGCTAAAATTTGATCCTTACTTTTCTTTTTTTTAAACCCACATTCACTCAAAAATGTTTTTTAAAAAATAGCACAAGGGACATTACTTACAGTCAGTGTAATCTGTCCCTTGTGCTGCTGGCTGCTACTTTAGTTGAAATCTTCCATTCTCTGACCCCCCCACCACTACCACCCAGCCTACTAAACTTAGGCTTTAAAGATACGTGCTTGTTCTACTGGCCACTAATTGAACACATAAACACATTATTTGTAGTTTACCCATTTAGTAAAAATGGGGAAAACTTCAAACACGCTGTATTCATGTAACTGAAATAATTGGTTTGGTTGTTGGGAATGACTGTGGCTTTTTTTTTTTGTTCCGCTGTAATCAAAAACAGCTTAATACATTGATCTTGATGGCCGTCATGTGACAGATATGGGCAGAACTCCTCTGGGCAGAACTTGCTAAATATATTGGCATGGAATTAGTCATGCATTAAATATAAGAGTTTTATGGGTTTGGCACAGCTGGACTTCATTGTTCTTACAGGCTTGTGGGGAAAATTAAAGTGAAGCCGGATAGTATGATTGCCCGAAAAGTTATTGAATTTTTTGGATTCTGTGACGCTTATTGAATAATATGAGATATTTATTTGCAATATATACAGTATAGACAAGGATTAAGTAATAATTATGACTATGATTTAATACTAAAAACATAAGATTGGCACCACTGAGCATTTTGACTTTATAAGGGCTTTTATGTAAATCTACAGCAAAACAGACAGCTAAATAGGCAGTTGGAATATACAATATATTATGTGTCTTGTATTACCTGCCAAAGATCTGTAGTTCTTTTTAATCAGTCTTGATTGACTGGTGCTTGTTTGTCTAATGTGTAGGTTGGAATCAGAGGTAACACAGGATGCTACAAAACTGAACCAAGAAATTGTGAAGACATTTTCCTGACTATTACATCTAGCTAAACTGAATTACAGGTTTTGACAGGTGAAACATTTCAGGTGTATTTGCTGAAAGTACAGTGCAGAAATACATAGGGGTTGATTTAGGAAAACTGGAGAGTGCAAAATCTGGTGCAGCTGTGCATGACTCACTGACTTGGATTGACAACAGCAGGAGCCAATGGCACCCGCTGCTGTGCCTCAGCCAATCAGGAGGGAGAATCCCAGACAGCTGAAGCAGCAACATCACTGGATCCTGATGGGGCTCAGGTATGTATTAGGGGGCTGAGGATGGTTGCTGCACACTGAAATGCATTAAGATTTAAAAAAAACCTTCTGTCTTTAGAACCACTTTAAGAGCAAGCTGATGCAAGCAGTGGGCTTGGGGGGGGGGGGGGGTTATGCAAATATCAAAATGCCTTGATGAATGGGTGTTCGCCTGGAGGAGAGGGTATTCAACAGCAGGCTGTATGCATGTAGACTGCCCTAGATTTAGCCTATATATGTTCCTGAACATCCATGTTTGAAAGAACGGAAATCCAATGAATGAAAGAGTCAGTCCAGGGGCAGTAAAGCTGTGGAGTAAAAAGCTAGATGATGCTAGATGTCCTCCATCAAGAATAAGAGATGGGCTTTCTCTGACTTGCTGCAGCTTCTTATGCACACTGTGAGACGTGTGTAGTAAAGTAAGGCTGCATTCACACCTGAGCGTAGCGATTTACTGGCATTGTTATTTGAGAGTTTTTGAGCGTTTTTAGAAGTGTATTACAAGCATTTTGGAAGCATATTGCAAGTGTTTTATAGCTTCAGATATTTTTGTTTAGCCAATAGAAAGCACTAGGTGGATGAGAGGGAGAGGAAATTAGGGGTGGAGAGCTGCTGTTTGAGCAGAAAAAGCACAACAAAATGCGCAAAAAACACTCCAGTCAGACGTTTCTATTGAGGTCTATGGGGCCAAAAATGCTTGCAATCTGCTAAAAAGAAGCTCATGTACTTTTCTGAGCAACTGCAGCAACTTTGCAGCAACTTTTCTGCATTTTGCTTCAGGCGACAGAACGCTCAGATGTGAACAGGGGCCATTGAGATGAATGGAATTTCGCTTGTTGAGGTTTTAGAGCTACAAACTTCAAGCAGAAATCTCTCAGAAATCTCTCAGGTGTGAACAGGGCCTATGAGTAAACTATTTCAGTAGGAGCCATCTGTGCAAGACTGGAGATCAGCTTTAACTAAGATCAAGTATAGTATCTGTTCTTATCAGTGTTTAGTAGGGGTGATGCGCCAGTATTCTGGCCTTTTGGCAGGAATGGCTGGCTGTATAGTGTCCCTGTTGGTATGAGGAGGATCTGAAGGCTAGTATTGGCTGGAACAGGAAGCAGGGAGCCCATGGGATGAGGGACACAGGAATAATTACCCCAGGAAGACTGGAGGGGCCCAGCATGGGTCTACCTTGTCTGGCCATGGGTTTGGAAGGTAGGGAATCCACGATGTCTGTGCCCCCTGGAAATTGGTCATCCTAAGAGGCACACAGTGGGGCTCCCCAACCCAATTGTTACTAGGAGGGTGCTCCTAGTAACACTTGGATTAGGGAACCCCACTGTGTGAAAAGGCACATGAACGGGTCACTTTTTCTGCACTGCGCCTCATTGGGCTAGGCCTTTTGACTAAGTACAGGGCAATTTTTGTTACCAGGCCTCAGGACCCACCAGTGCACCTGCACCAGCCCTATTTATTCAATTTAGTTTTCTCTCACGTTTTGTCACTTTGCATTTTTGTCTGTTTCTTTTTATCAATGGATGGAGAGTGTGGGTCCTCGGGCCCACTGAAGTCTAAGGGGAGGATGTGTGGCCATCAGGTTCCTTCTCCCATAAACTAGGAGGTCTCTCTTCAGGAGAGCACCTCACCTGGTACTAGTTGGTTGGCTTTGGATGACTATAAGGAGAGGGGTCTGCCAGGCCTTTTGGCTAGGTGGACCAAGTTGAGCCTTGCCCTCGTCAGAAGCCTTGCACCTCAGGGTAAGGTGCTACCCCTTTGGGGGGAAGGGGGTGGACAAGGGACACACCCTTAAGTGCACTTTTTTGTGTGTGTTTTTCACAGGCACTTTTTTTGTACACTTAGGTGTGTTGTTTTTGTGCACCGCGGCAGATTAAAAAAAATATCACACTAAACCTTTTATCAAACCCCTAAATTATTGCATTCATTATTTTTGAAAGCTACTATAAATGAAAAGTAGTGATGAAAGAATACTTTAACCAACCACTTTTGTATATTAGTTCTTCATAGCCCACGTAGCAGGGGGAGTGAAGTGCAGGTGTGTCCTTTGCCTACATACTTTGAACCCCTTTCTCATATCAAAAAGTTGCAAGGTATGGGAATACTCAATATAAATGGATATTTGACGTATGAGATATATTATTCCACAAACACCGTGGGGTTAGGGCCCTCCACTCCTTCTGCCAACCCCTAAACACGAAGATTATTCCCCCTGTTTCAGTTCCCTGCATCATTCGCCTTATACTCCAGGGCTTTGAGTTTAGTTTGTATGGTGCGGAGAGCTGAGGAGTGCTTAGTAACTGTGTCTTCAGTGAGGCCTTCACACTGCTCCGTCTCAGACACTCGGGAGCGGAGTTAATCGATGTCCTGCCACATGAGACCCATCTCCAGCTGCACCGCCTCAATCTTCGTGGTGAGCGTATATTAGTGCTATCCAGTGCTTCATTTGAGGGATTTACCCACACTTCCTGTCCTGCTGACAACATTTTACCAAGCAGGAAGTGAGAGAAACACAAAAAAAAATGCTGTTCTTTAGTGGGTTTTTTACATCGGTTTGTTGCAGATTTTCCCTCACTTCCTTTCTGGTGAAGTCATTGTTAGCAGGATAGCAAGTGAGGTTAAAACTCTTTAACAGAACCCGAGTTAGAAGTAGAGACCCAACAAGAATACTAATTGTTTCTCACTCTATACAAAACTGGAAAACAAAGTTTTTGGCTAGACAGACACTTTAACCACTTGCAGACTGCCCACCGCCTTTTTAGTGCAGCAGGGCAGCCCCACTGCACCTGATCTCGTACATGTACATGATCCAGCATATCCAGGTAGGGGGGCGCGTACGCTCACACGCCGCCCCATCAGTGCTGTCATTCACTACAGCACAAGTCAGTTAGCAGGTCCTGGCCAATGACTTATGGCGTCATAAGCCAATGACTTATGACTTATGGGCCTGCTGATCAGCTTACTAACAACACAGGGCTCTGTACACAGAGCAACAATGTGGTTGTGTTTTCTCTCTGCAAAGCAGGGAGAAAACACAGACATATCTATTAATATAAGTAGCACATATTACATTATAATACATAAAATAATACATACATATAATACATTTAATACATTATACAATGTTAGGCACATAGTAAATCCATTTGATTGCCCCTAGATGTTAACCTCTTCCCAGCCAGTGTCAATAATACATTGTACAGTGACAGTGTATAGTATTATTACTGATCACTATATTACTGTCACTGGTGATGTCAGTGTCAGTTAGTCAGTTCTCACCAAGTGCCAGTTATTGTCAGATTGTCCGCCGCACTATACTGAAAAAAATTCCAGTATACTGTATATGCCATACTTTGTAGATTCTATAACTTTCACGCAAACCAGTCAATATACACGTATTGGAAATGTTTCTTACCAAAGACATGTAGCATTCTCACCTAAATTTATAAAGAAATGCGATTTTTGATTGGATATGTTTTATAGCAGAAAGTAAAAAAATATAGTTTTTTTTTTTCAAAAACAGTAGTGATCAAATACCACCAAAAGAAAGCTCCGTTTGTATGAGAAAAATGATATAAATTAAATTTGAATACAGTGCTGCATGACCACAAAATTGCCAGTTAAAGCAGCAAAGTGCCGAAAAGCAAAAAATGCCCTGGTCATGAAGGGGGAAAAATATTCCGGAGCTTAAGTGTTTAAGCGGAACTACGTTGAAAACCCCCCTATTATTTCGAGCCAAGGAAGCTGCCATATTAACCTCTGTTTCATCTGCAGCTGCTATAATGCTGCACATGCGATCAGTTATAACACCAGCCATTTGGTGGGTTGACAGTTTGTTTGAGACTACAAACAACTGTTACAGCTATCATTCATGGTATGTAACTGTTTGGGGAAACAATGAAATCAATGAGCTTGGTTACACTTTAATGCAGAACAACATCTTTGCCATTCTGAAGCTTCCCTCCAACCACTTTGCATATTATTTTAAATATACTGTGATTCTGTACTTGCCAAATATGCTGCAGAAATCTCCCTCCACTGAGTCTGGCTGCATCGATTTTAACTGTGGGCAGCTGAAGCTGATGCCTGTTCACTTCCTGGACTTACACAGACCAACAGAGGGACACCTCCAGCTCTGCAGCTCTCATTGGCCCTCTTATGACTCATCCCCCCTTCCTTCCTGGCAAACTCTCACGAAAGTGAGAGAGAGAGTTGTGCATGATGTCATAAGCCTAGGCTTTTTTCCAGACAAGAAACAGGAAGTGGGTTGTATAAGGTATTTACTGGCAGAAAAAAATGTTTCACTATCCAAAGGTAAAACAACAAGGGCAGAAGATTTAATAGATGGAGAGTTGAAAAAATGACTGAAGGTCTGCTTTAACTCTCTCAATCCACATTGACTATTTGTATTCCTTATGCTGCTAGCATTAGTAAATAAATAATAACATTTAGAAAAGTATTTACTTGTTTTAAACTTTTTATATATATATATTTCTTCAGTTACTTCCTGGTTTCCAGGCCTAGGCAAATGATGTCATACATCTCAGTCGTCTTCAGGAAGGGAGGATGGGTTTTCTCAGCTAAGCACACCCTCCTGCATGTATGCCTGAGCTAAGGGCAGATGGGTTCCAGGAAGTAAACGCTACATGAATCATCTTCCCTTACTCGAGATGGCCATGGCCAGAAATGTTAGAGGGTTGTTTTTCAAAGTGATTTCCCAGCAAAATAAAACGTGGAGACATAGATGGATGGATGGGTTTGCTTTGAACATTAAAAATAAATGAAATTGCATTTTTGGTTTGTGTTGCTCAAATACACCGAATCGACTTTAAAGCCCAACTCTGGGAAATTTGAACATAATCACTTGCAGTAGGGTTAACTGTTTGTGTAGTCAAGGGGAGAGGAGAAACACTATAACTTACATGATCCTAGGCTCCTCCAGCTGATGGTGCTCCCTCAAACTCTAGCGGTGGACTGTCCCTTGGCGTCATCATATCCAATGCAAGACCTTAGACCACTAGAGCATAGGGCAGAAGATGCTGCAGGGACAGTCCAACAGCACAGAGGAGAGGATCAGGTAAGTAAATCTACTTTAACAACTCCCCTAGACCTAATCAAGCTATTAACCCTTGCAGCGCAGATGCAGCCCCTCTGCAAGGGATCATTTTTAAGTTTCCTGGAGTTGGGCTTTAGGTAGAAGAAATTTTATTTTCAGAAAGTTGATTTACTTTAGAGCTCTTTCCTACTCCACATGATTTTTGATTTTAAGGTATTTTACTTCAGGTAAACTTCCATTCCTTTTTTTTAAGTAGGCTTTAAGGTTTAAGAAGGAAAAGTTTGCCGCTGTGCCAAATCGCCGACCGTTTGTTTCCTTGCCAAAATCGCTCATTTCTCTCCATATGCTCCCTATTCTTTCCTTTCATCTTCATGTTAGGAGTAGCCGCCATAAAAGTTAATCATTACACAGAAGGATTTAAAGATTTAGAAACATTCCCCAAGATATCTGTTGTGTTTTGTAGTCTTTAAAAATGCCATTCATTGTGGGAGCGTTTTTGTTAGTTTTTAGGGGGAGTAGATGGTAGATAAGAATGCACCTGATCCTGTAGAGCTATTGAAACCCATACATGACCTCCCAGACAAAGTCGTCTATTTATTTAAAGTGATATTTCTCTTGTAGGAAAGTCTAATCATACTTCATGAAAGGGTCTCTTTTTTATGTTTTCTGCTCAAGAAAACTATTTCAGGTCATGTCTCCCACACTGCAACTGAATGGACCCTTATCTTCTGTGTGAGGGAGTGCTGCCTTCATTTGCACAATGTTATTAATGTATGAAGTGGAATGTAGGGAAGATATTTACATTTACTTTATTCTGTCCCAATATAAATCTTCGTACACCTCCTATACAGTGTGTTTACAATAAGTGTAGAGTCACTCGGTATGAATGTACTGTACATTCCATTAGCCTATGTCAGTGAATATTGCTACTTTTAACATGACTAAAGTATGCTCTCGCTGGGTTAATTAAATAAATGTTAAAGAAGCTCTATAGTCACAGTACACACTTTCATTATATAACATCAGCACTGTAATAACGATACAAACAATGGTTATGTTTGACGATCTAATATAAGCTTACTTAAATCTCCTTCTTGGACTTCATGTTTTCTAAGGACTACATATCCAAAGGTACCTTGCTGCATGCAAGCAGTGATTCCTGCGATGACTCCGCCCCTCCTGAAACTCCTTCTGTCATCACCTCTGTAGCTCAGATGGCATGCTCTGTGAATTCTGTGATACAGCAATGCTTACTCACAGGGCATAGTGCTATTTGCCACAGAACTCAAGGAATTAAATGTTTGGGGAATCTTCAGTAGCTTTACAAACTTCAAGATCAGATTAACCACTAGCTGACTGCCCATTGCCTTTTTACTGTGGCAGGGTGGCCCCACTGCTCTGGCTCATGTGCATGTATGTAATCCAGCATTTCTGGGTAGGGGGCAACGTGCACATGCCTGCCGCCCCTTTTGTGCTGTCATTCTCTACAGCACAAGTCGATTAGCAGGTCCCGGCCAATGAGTTATGTCCGGGACCTGCTGATTGGCTTGGACAATCACAGTACAGAGCGCTGTGCTTACTAACAGCACAGGGCTCTGTACACGGAGCAGTGATGTGGCTGGGCAGGGAGAAAACACAGCCACACCTATTAGTAACAGCAGCACACATTACACATTTTTAGACACACAGATAACCCTTTGATTGCACCTAGATGTTAACCTCTTCCCAACCAGTGTCATTAGTACAGTGACAGTGTACAGTATTAGCACTGATCACTGCCTTAATGTCACTGGTGATGTCAGTGTCAGTTAGTTAGTTCCCACCCAGTGTCAGTTAGTGTCAGATTGCTATCATAGTCCCACTATAAATCACTAATAACCACCATTAGTAGTATTAAAAAAAATTCCAGTATATATACCATATTTGGTAGACGCTATAACTTTCACACAAACCAATCCATATACACCTATTGGGATTTTTTTTTTTTACCAAAGACATGTAGCAGAAAAAATTTATGAAGAAATCAGATTTCTTTTATTTTTTAATTGGATATGTTTTATAGCAGAAAGTACAAAATATTGTTTTTTTTGTTTTTGTTTTTTAATTTTCCCTCTTTTTTCATTTATATAATAAAAAAATAAAAACTCAGGAGTGATCAAATACCACCGAAAAAAAGCTCTATTTTTGTGAAAAAAAAATATATATAAATGTTGACAGATTTTGATAGAGGAAGGATAGTGAGTACAGGTCAGTGTCATAGCCACATTGCAGGACCTTAAGTAGAGTGCTCATCTGTGATGTGTATTCGCTTTGAAATTGTTGACAGTGGGGTTAATTTACTAAAATTGAAGTGCAAAATATAAGATCTAAAAATATAAAAAACAATCAGCTTCCATTTTTTTTGGGGGGGGGGGTCTACCATGCACAACTGCACAAGATTTTGCACTCTTCAGCCTTAGTAATTCAACCACACTGGTATCTTCATCAGGATTAACTTTTCTCTGTCAGACTTTTAAGATACTAGATATTTTCCTAGGTATGCAAAATGTCTTCACTCTGCAAACCAAAAGACCATAGGGTTGTTTTACTTAAGGGAAATAGGCTGTTCACTTTGCAATGGGATATTCTCCAGAGGCTAGTGAATGTGGTGAAATTGCACTTTGCAAAGAATAATAAAGGGAAATTTTAAAAAAGACAGCGTTTTGGATTGCACATGTTTAGATGGTGGAAATCAACAGAGCTTTACTCCATTCACTAAGCCTTCTATTCTCCTAAAAGCTTAGTGAATGGTGTAAAGCTAGAGTGTGCAAAATCTGGGGCAGCTCTGCACAGAATCCAGTCAGCTTCCAGGTTTTTATGGTTAAAGCTTAATTGAACAAGCTGAAGTTAGAAGCTGATTGGCTACTATGTAGCCCCAGATTTTGAACTCTCTAGTTTTATTAAATCAACCCCTATGTATTTCTTCATTGTACTTTCAGAAAATACACCTGAAATGTTTCACCTGTCAAAACCTGTAATTCAGTTTAGCTTCTGATTCTGGGGACTCCAGTTTTAGTAAATGCCTCCCCGTGTGTCTACTTGTAGTGGAACTCAGCAGAGTATGCATTTATTCCTCTGATTTGCTAATATAACTTATTTTTGTCTATTCTTGATGGGGTCAGTTCCAATTTAGTATGTACCTGTTTGGTTGCTTTATGTTATTCTGTGTAGACACAAACAATTCATGAAAATAGATCTTTTTTCCTTGTGAAATATTAAAACCCTTTTGCTTTTGATAATAATTTGTTTATCTCAGATATAATGTATCCTGGTTAGAAAGAGTAGACTTCACCAAAAAAAAAAAAAAAAAATTGCAAAGCATTTGCTTTTTACTGTTTCCAGAAGTATTTTATAGCTGGACAGATGTTTTTTACCTTACTACCTAAAATGTCCTGATTGACAGCGTTGGAAAGAAGAATTTTCTTTGTTTCCTCTATCAGCCTATCCCATTTTTGCCCTTAAAATGAAGGGAGAAAACGGATTACCTACAATTGCCAACAGAGACATGTATATCCAAAATTATTTTGGATATAAATAATTTAAGACTTTAAGCAGGATAGCTAGTTCTCCATGATCTAACACTGCCAGTAGATGTGATTAGAACCAAATTGTACTAGTCTATATAAACACACTGATTAAAAAGGAAATTAATACAAATTTAATTGTCACGCCAAAGATAATAAATGCTGATAAAAATGTTGATATACGTCAACAAGTTTTTTCCTTTGTTTAGTCTAGGTATATATTTGGATTGTTATTCTCTCAAAGATCAATGATGCTAATTCTAAACAATGATCAGTTATAAAAGTTGCTTTATTACGTTTTTTTCTTTTTTAGGTGAGGACGCTGTTTGTTAGTGGATTACCTTTAGATATTAAACCCCGGGAGCTGTATTTACTATTCAGACCATTCAAGGTATTTACTAGACATCTTCTCATTTTAAGTACTTATGTCCAGGTTTTTGAAAGGTAAACTCTATAATATTTTGTGATTGTGAACTAAATCAAGATGGGACTTTAATCTACTTGGAGAGTATTTGCCTGTTAAAGGATACAGAAGAATACCAACCTATACGTATTCCAGATTATCAGTTAGTAAGTCATGCCTAAGAGCAGGAGCCACAAAATGCCTATTATTTACGGTCCTATACAGAATACTTTTTGTTGTGTTCCCCTGGAAAACTAGTTTCTCTAAGAGCCCTTGCACACTGGGGCGGGGGGCGGCGTCGGCGGTAAAACGCCGCTATTATTAGCGGCGTTTTACCGTCGGTATGCGGCCGCTAGCGGGGCGGTTTTACCCCCCGCTAGCGGCCGAGAAAGGGTTAAATACCACCGCAAAGCGCCTCTGCAGAGGCGCTTTGCCGGCGGTATAGCCGCGCCGTCCCATTGATTTCAATGGGCAGGAGCGGTATACACACCGCTCCTTCACCGCTCCGAAGATGCTGCTGGCAGGACTTTTTTTACCGTCCTGCCAGCGCATCGCTCCAGTGTGCAAGCCCTCGGGGCTTTCACACTGGAATGAAAGCAGCTGCACTTTCGGGGCGGTTTGCAGGCGCTATTATTAGCGCAATAGCGCCTGCAAACCGCCCCAGTGTGCAAACCCCTCAAACTACCATTCTCCTGTCCACTAAGTTACCTTCTTGAGAAGAAAAGGACACTTCCTCTATGAGTGGAATCAGGGGTCCCGCTGCAGAGGTCCAACACACCACCTGCTAAGTAATGCTTAGAGATCTCCAACAAGCAAAGCTCATTCTCCCTGCTGCATGGAGAACTCTAGCGCTGAGTAAGCAGGGGGCTTGGTTGAACTCTGCAGAAAGACCACTGCTTCCACACAGACAGCAAGGACCCTTTTATACAGTATGCTGGCATAGAACAGGCTTCTCTACTCAGGCCGTGGCAGTTTTTTTTTTTTAAACAAATGAACTGTATGACTTTACTTTTTTTTTTTAAGCACCTGGAATGTATTTAGCTGATTTAAACTGAAAATCCATCTATGCCTTAAATGAAGGTTGTGCACTAAAAAAAAAAATTAACAGCTGAGTAATTTGTTAAGGATGTTGCCTTACATCATAACATAACAGGAACCAATTAAAAACACCAACACACAAGCACAGTGCATTATTAAAAGCTTTTCTTTTGCTGGAAATCAACATTATAAACACAAAACCAATCCATCTTGAATATATACCCAATATTTGGAAAACCTTGTTTGATGGCAATGGGCTAGGTATCTGGAGTGGCCTCCATAAAGTAGAATTGGTGAACAGCATCTTCTGCTAAAAGTAAGACTAATGGTTTAGGGTAATTTTTTACTTTTTTATTCATTTTAAAACTGGTCCTTCTCTATTTTACTTTTTATATATGTAGCACACCCCCTTAACCTCCCTGGCGGTATGATTATTTCAGATTTTAGGTGCTGAAAGCGGTACCATTATTTTGCACAGAAATTTGGCGTTTTATATTGTAGGCCTGTAATTCTTAGGAATAATTCACTTAAATCTGTCCAAACCAGAGTCTAGTAGACATCCCAGGTATGATAAAGTTTGAAAAACGAAATAAAAAATTATAATATAATAAATAACTATAAATAATTATAACAAATAATAATATAATAATAATAAAACATATTCAATAATGTAATCAAATCAAAAACACTGAAATTTGCTCAGTTGCAGAATTGTCGCTTTCATTACTTTTAGTGTTTGATGACGGATTTCCCCACAAATCACTATCGCTCAATTCTGCAAGTGATTCGAATTTATTATTGCTGTTTTCTAGCTGCTCTAAAGCCACTTTTGATGTAAAGGGACAGTTTTGGTTGCTATGGACAATCTCCAGTTTCCAGGCAGAAAGAACAGTTTTTATAATATAAAACTGCATGCAGGACACTGGGCAGACCACTAGGGACAAAGGGGACGTGTGATTATTTGATACAGTACTGTAATCTGAAAGATTACAGTATACTGTATCTGTACTGTGTGTTTCACTTTTTGAATTTGCCGCCGAACTCCGTCCCCATGCGTCGCAACGCTCGCAGGGAACGGAGCTCAGCACTGTGAATCGAGCGAGACACGGCGGCTCGCC
The DNA here is from genome assembly GCF_042186555.1 of Aquarana catesbeiana. Classification (NCBI taxonomy): domain Eukaryota; kingdom Metazoa; phylum Chordata; class Amphibia; order Anura; family Ranidae; genus Aquarana; species Aquarana catesbeiana. The sequence goes on along the minus strand of NC_133324.1, from coordinate 574,600,580 downwards.
GATCACAGCGGGGAGACATCGCAGATCCAGGGACAAGGTAAGTATCCTCTACATGGATCCTGCGATGCGATCCCGAGTCTGGCTCGGGGATACCGCTTTTGGTATTGAAAATCCACCCAGAGCCAGACTCGGGAATACCGCTAGGGGGGTTAAGGGCCACAAGTGAACTGGGATCCACCACCCTGCATAGCCAGGCACACTGAATTTTCACAGACACTCTTGAGGCACAGAACAGTCTGTATCTTTGTTTTGGTTTATTGAGGGTTAATAACTTGGATAGGGATGGGAGGTTATGGGATGCCCATTTAACTTTAGCAGAACTTCAGGGACATTCTTCCTATATACAGTCTATATATACAACTCCACTTCGTCCTCCAGCACACACTTGCTTGCAGAACCCAGCTGGACCACTGTTTGAAGATCTGACAATCACTCAGTCAGATTAAAGGCAATAGCCAATTACAGGCAGGAGCCCAAAGCCCCTTGGTGGTGTAGCAACATTACAGTGTCCAGCTTGTACTTTTCCTCCTGTGGCCCTTATAAATATTCCAAACAGCTCCTCCTAACCTCCACCCACTACGTCCAGAACATTCTCCAATGTCCCAGAAATAGGGGGAGGCACCAGAGAAGCTGCTAGGATGAGCCATCCAGCCCTGAGTTACTGAACCCTGACCCAGATTCATAGCTCAGGCTTAGCCCTGAGCTAAATAAATTTACCTACACTACAAATCTATACCAATACCTAGCACAACCAAAGGGTGCTACAGATATGCAAAAAAACTTTATTTTTTAAATAATATTTTAACACAGGGTACACTTATGACACTGGAGTCATGGAGCATTATGGGTTTTCTAAAAAGAGAGAGAGAGTGCGCAGGAGAATATGTTTACCTTCAGATTCTCTACATTAAAGCATGTATGGCTTCTGACATTTTTCAGCAGAGGTATTATGAACAGTTCAGGAAGCATGTGAAAATGAGTATGCAGCTCTACCCGATGGATAGAATGGTGAATTTTAAAGAAGACCTAGGCTGGCCATACACAGTGCTAATTTCTTTGGTTACAGGAAAGAAATTTGCATGATTCCCCCACAACACAGACAGTGGTGACAGGGGAATCAGCAGGGGTGGGCGGGGGAAGCTGGCCCTGCCGGGAGAAGACAGTGATTATCACTAGCGGCTATGGCAGCCACTTGCGATAATCGGAAGCGAATCCGGCAGGCTGGTTGTACCCAAGTTGATCGATCGATCAACTTGGTACATTCAGCCTGCCCATTAACGGTTTGAACCATGTATGGCCAGCCTTATACTGTGAAAGCCATGGCTGAAAAAAGCCTAGAGGGATAATTTACACAATGGTTGGCACATGGTTGAAGGGTGATTGTGGAGCAGCCTCATTCAGTTGAATAGGAATAATCAGAGCCGCAACATATGTACAATCTCATCCACTGCTTTTGCAGTGTCATAACCGTGTGTTTTTACCTCCCTTCCAACCGCAGGTGTAAACATATCCTAGACCATTGGAGTCTCCTGTAATCCAAATCTTCACTGTTCAGAATGTAACAGCTTTGTAACTTCTATACTGACTGTCATTTGCAAATTCTGGAATTAATTACTGGTGAACAAATCTCTTCCAGAGGTTCACACAGGGTTTCCTACGATATATAAGCAAGATGGATGTGTTCTATTTGCTAGAGTAGAAAAGCTGTATTATGTCAGTACGCACTTTTCTTTGCATTCTGATAGTACTGTACTAAAATTTACAGGCCCTGTTCACACTTCTGCATTTTACGTGCATTTTAGGTGCAGTATGTTTAAAAAAAAAAAATCCTACTTGTTGCATTTTTGATGAAGTCCACATAATATGGCATTCGATGTTAATGCACATAAAAAAGCACATAAAAAAGCACCTAAAACACAATGCACCGAAAACCACTCTGCACAGATGTGCCTTAGGGCCTGAATGTAAAAGGATATAGGGTGTTAAACAGCGAAACACTATCTAGGGCATCTTATTATACTGATTGCAGCATATGTATTATCCAAACAAGGCACATCAAACTGTTTTTGGAACTTTATATTTTAGATATTTATGTTGCTATTTGTTTCTTATGCCAGAATGAAATGGGACAACAGCTTATTACATAGCACCTATGTAAATAGCTGTTGTCCTGCTTTATTCTGACTTTAAAAAATTAGTTTTTAAATTGGTTTTCTTTTTTGCTTTTCAGGGTTATGAAGGTTCATTAATAAAGCTCACATCAAAGCAGGTAAGTGGATGTATTCTCATTATATTTCATAGACTTCGTTACTGTATATGAATTACCTGAACTTTAGGTTCAGGAACAGAGCCAGGCTTAGATGACTGCACCTGAATGCATACAATAATAGATAATAGCCACCCTAAGGACCACGTCACAATTTTGTCACCTGTGAGTTTTTACTATGCAGGCCAAACAGGATAGTGAAATACCTTCCTACTTCCATGTGTCGCTCCCTCGCTGGGTGGATGAGCAAGCTGTCTCTTCACTCATCCAGCCAACAAAGGAGTGATACATTATAAGTAGGTTAGTGTTTTGTCTGAAAATTTTAGCAGTCTTGTGTATTACCAGCGACAGCATCTCTATAGTTACATATATAATAAATGTATTAGCGATTCCAGAGTTCCTAAGAACTCCCTCTGTGCTTCCACTTCTTGTAATAGGGTGACAACACTGTTAAATCTAAAATGAAAACACACATGGCTTTTAACCTCCCTGGCGGTATGATTATTTCATATTTTTGATGCTGAAAGCGGTACCATTATTTTGCACAGAAATTTGGGGTTTTATATTGTAGGCCTGTAATTCTTAGGAATAACTCACTTAAATCTGTCCAAAAAAGAGTCTAGTAGACATCTCGGGTATGATAAAGTTTGAAACACGAAATCATAAATTATAATATAATAAATAAATATACCAAATAATAATATAATAATAATAAAAATTATTTAATAATGTAATCAAATCAAAAACACTGAAATTTGCTCAGTTGCAGAATTGTTACTGTCATTACTTTCAGTGTTTAATGACGGATCTCCCCACAAATCACTATCGCTCAATTCTGCGAGTGATTCTACTTTATTATCACTGTTTTCTAGCTGGTCTAAAACCCCTTTTGATATAAAGGGACAGTTTTAATTGCTATGGACAATCTCCAGTTTCCAGGCAGAAAGTTTTTATAATATAAAACTACATGCAGGGCACTGGGGAAACCACTAGGGACAAAAGGGATGTGAAATCATTTCATACAGTAATGTAATCTGTAAGATTACATTATACTGTATGTATTGTGTGTGTTTCACTTTTTGAATTTGGCGCAGTTCTCCGTCCCCGTGCGTCGCAACGCTTGCAGGGAACGGAGATCGGCTCCGTGATAGATCGAGCAGAGGACGAGCCGCTCACACTGCGGGGAGACATCGCAGGATCCAGGGGACAAGGTAAGTAAGCTCTTCCTGGATCCTGCAATGTGATCCCGAGTCTGGCTCGGGGTTACTGCTTTTGGTTCTGATATTCCACCCCGAGCCAGACTCGGGAATACCGCCAGGGAGGTTAAGTGCTCCTCTAGCAAGCCACTTTCTAAGGGACATTTATGCGTGTTCGTTCCCGTGCCCAGCTCTATGTGTTCATAAGACCATATCTTATCACTGGCTCTGATTGACAGCAGCTACTGTGTCTGAGCCAATTAAGAGTGAGAGAGCCGAGAGAGCCTCTGCTTTTGTGCATGTTGCTGAATCGAGATGGGGCTCAGGTACGTACTTAGGAGGGGCTGCAGGGGGAGCTGCATGCAGAAGGTTTATTTATCTTATTGCATAAAATGCAGTAAGGTAAACAATTTTCTGTCTTTACAACCACTTTAAATATGTCATTTTTGGTTTTGCCTATTTAAGCAACACACCGCTGACATCACCCAACCACCAGCTAAGTGATTGGACAATGAGGGAGCTGCTGACACCTGATGAGGTTATCCCTCTGTTCACTCTGCTGTCTGTCATTTTGTTAGTTTTTTTGCATGCAGCTCATCTGATTGACTCCAAGTACTGCCACTCCCGGTCTGAGTGCTTCTGTACAGGAAACTAAAAGAGGTTAAAATAATGTCAAGTAAATAAAAAAAATAAATAAAAAATGCATGAAAAATATATTCCAGAGTTCCATTAGGTATGTATTTTATATATGACTAGAGTTCAACTTTAAAGTGACCATTTTACCATTCTGTACATAGAATATTTAACATACCTTATTAACGTAAGCATTTAGCAGTTACAAAAAAAGTCTTTCTGCTGTTAATTTGCCCCCCCCCCCCCCCCCCATTTTTACAGAAGAATTCCTTCTGTTTCTTGCTACATCCAACACTGCCAGAAGCTTGGAGGCTTTCTGTCACCAGCTGGCAGGAAAGTCTTGTGCAATCTGAAAAGGCAGAGTGTCCGAACAGAGACATGATATTAAAGTCTGGTATTCAGATTCTGTAGTCTAATGTACTTACTATCAGATAGAATTTGGATCTTTCAGTAACCTTACACGTTTGCATGAATAAATTCTTTACCTACTGTACCTTATTATACAGCTACATTATGCTAAATCAAAAACGCTGTACCTTTTAATATTAAAAAAGCACTACTTGACTTTTTAGACAAGTGACTTTGCCTAGAAAGAGATCATTTCATCAGTCTGCTGCATGCAGGAGGAAGTACGATTTGTGCACTCCAACTGCATCTAGCATACCTAATTACCTACAACCGCTGTGTTTTTTGTACATTCTGTCATCCCTGGGTTCCAGTGAGTTCCAGCACCCCAGCCCCGCTAGGAACCTTTTCATTCTTGTCTCCCTGTGCGTCCAGCACCCCAGCCCCGCTAGGAACCTTTTCACTCTTGTCTCCCTGTGCGTCCAGCACCCCAGTGCTGCAAAGTGTCCCTGGAGCTCTTCCTTCCTGTGAATGCAGCAGCCCAGTGCTGCAAGTGACTTCTGCTAGTACTTCTGCCTTTATGTAGTCCAGCACCTCAGTACTGCAAGATACCCCTGGTCTCCTGCATGTGAGTCCAGCTTTCAGTGTTTTCCCATACCACTGTCTATAGTGCATCTCTGTACCTGGTCAAGCGCACACCATCAATAAGTGTGCAATCTACACAGAGGGCTCACTATCCTAAGCCATATGTGACAGCTAGCCCCTTACTTCGCTTGCATGCACTTAATATGAATAAATATATCTGGTGCTAGATGCTATTTTAGCCTTTTTCAAGTGATGCAAATATCAGTGGGAAGATGGTCACGTGGTTGACAAAGTGATTGGTGAGGAAGTGGAAGGTGGGTGACAACTCATATTTCATCACCGGCTCAGAACCAAATGAACTTTCAATTTTAACCAGGAATCCCTTTAAATAAATCCTTGTTCTTTGATGTTTTCTATGTCAAAGACAGGTCATTCATGGTCAGTGAGTATTCTTATTAGCTCACGAAAAGGAAAATGAGACACTAATAATGTTCTTGGCCTGCACAAGCTGATCATATAATGTTCCTCTTCACTGCACAATTATGAGACTTGATTAAATACATTTATAAGATGATCAAAAAAACATGCACTACAACCATGTGTTTATGGTGATAAACCTTCATTGTAATGGTATTGGGATGACTCAAAAAGCACCACAGGGACACATTTTTAAATTACCAATGAGACCTGGAAAGGTCAGACATTTCTATATTGTAGTTGTTGCCAAGTTTCCAGTCTGCGAGTAACATCAACACAGCTCAAACTCAGAGGATATATACAGAAAATCTAGTGAAATATAGATGGCAGTTAGATATTGGATAACTGCAACAATTTACCTGTCTTAAGATCTTTCGTTCCCAGGTTTAAAGCCTGTGAGTGGAATATTTATGAAAACGGTTGAGACAGAGAGCACTGCTCATATTTCTAAGGTACAGCAGTCTGACAGCAGAGAGTTTCCAACCCAACCTGCCCCCTGTGTATTATGCTTTAGATTTAAAACCCAGGTTTGCTAAGAAATATTTCACCCTTCCCTAGATTAACTTTATATGTTGCAAGGATATTAGTGATTTTTTTTCTAGATCAGTGGCCCTCAAGCTGCATTTATCCAGTCCTTGCAACACTATTCCTCCCACTGAAATGATGCACTATTCCTCCTACTGACACCAACATGAGGCTCCATTCCTTCCACTGACACCAGCAGTGTGGCACAATTCCTCCCACTGAGACCGATGATGGGACAATATTCCTCTCACTGAAACTGATGATGGAGCACTATTCTTCCCACTGACACCCAATGATGGGGCACAATTCTTCCCACTGATACCAACGATGGGGCACTATTCCTTCCACAGCTACAAGCGATGAGGCTCCATTCCTTCCACTGACTCCAGCAGTGAGGCACAATTCATCCCACTGACACCAATTGATGGGACACAATTCTTCCCTCTGAGACCAATGATGGAGCACTATTCTTCCCGCTGACGCCAAGGATGGGGCAATATTCCTCCCACTGAAATGCGGTATGATTCATTCTTCTGACACCAACAATAAGGCACCATTCTCTCATGGACACCAAAAATTGGGCATTTTTCCTCCCACAGACGTCAGAAATGAGGCACTATTACTTTCACTGACACCAACAATGAGACACTATTCCTTCCACTGCTACCAGCAATGAGGCTCCATTTCTTCCACTGACTCCAGCAGTGAGGCACAATTCATCCCACTGACACCAATTGATGGGACACAATTCTTCCCTCTGAGACCAATGATGGAGCACTATTCTTCCCGCTGACGCCAAGGATGGGGCAATATTCCTCCCACTGAAATGCGGTATGATTCATTCTTCTGACACCAACAATAAGGCACCATTCTCTCATGGACACCAAAAATTGGGCATTTTTCCTCCCACAGACGTCAGAAATGAGGCACTATTACTTTCACTGACACCAACAATGAGACACTATTCCTTCCACTGCTACCAGCAATGAGGCTCCATTTCTTCCACTGACTCCAGCAGTGAGGCACAATTCATCCCACTGACACCAATTGATGGGACACAATTCTTCCCTCTGAGACCAATGATGGGGCACTATTCTTCCCACTGAGGCCAATGATGGGGCACTAATCCTTTTACTTACACGAACAGTGGGGCATAAATCCTTCCACTGACACCAAATGATGGGGCACAATTAATAACGGTTTTACTCTCACTGACCTCACTCTGCTAAGGGTGTGTAAAGTTGCCTCTGATTGCAGGATGTGGAGCAAAAGTATATTGTCACTATTTTGGAAACTGTCTTTAAAGCGGAGTTTCACCCAAAGATCGAACTTCCGCTGTCCAGATTCCTCCCCCACCCCTCCAGTGTCACATTTGCCACCCTTCAGGGGGGAGGGGGAGCAGATACCTGTCTAGTACAGGTATTTGCTCCCACTTCCGGCAAAAGATTGCCGCAGTATCCGCGGCAATCTATGCCATGTCCAGCCCCTCCTCTGTCTACCCCCCCTGTCTTCTGGGAGACACACAGGTCCCAGAAGACAGCAGGGACCCCTCAGAACGCACAGTGCGACTCGTGCATGCGCAGTAGGGAACCGGGCTGTGAAGCCACAAGGCTTCACTTCCTGATTCCCTTACTAGCAATGCTGGAGCCGAGGGATGGGTCGGCTTCAGGTGAGCCTTGGACATCGTGGGAGCCCTGGACAGGTAAGTGTCCTTGTTTTAAAAGTCAGCAGCTGCAGTAATTTTTTTTAGGTGGAACTCCGTTTTGCGTTGTTCAATAAAGAATCTATTTTTTTCTTTCTAATGGCACTTTTCTTTTTCATTTACAGCCTGTTGGATTTGTAAGTTTTGATAGTCGATCAGAAGCAGAAGCTGCCAAGAATGCATTAAATGTAAGTACCACACTGCTATCTTTATGTCATACATGACAAATATATTTTGGGTGATTGGTGTAAGATCATACTTGTTTGTGATCACTTAGATTCAAGTGCCCAGTTGTAGATGTTACTTTTCTCAATACAAGGCTATAAAACAGAATAAAAGGAATTGCCTCAGTCAAATTAGTCTAGGGGTAGGGGCATAATGAGAAATTATAAAAATTAACAATTTATTAGAAGAAAAGCATAATTAAAAACACTTGGTACATGAGTTCCTCGTCAAGATATACATCTCAGCTCCCCATATCACTTGTGGGGTTCCTTGTGGGGTTCATTTGTTTGTTTGGACCCATCTGTACCTATTATGCACAGTTTATGAACTCATGTACCAAGTGTTTTTAATTATGCTTTTTTTTCTAATAAAGTGTTAATTTTTATAACTTTGGCCTAATCCTTGGGTACCGAGATAGTCCTAATTTCTCATTATGCCGGTAGCATGTTTAGAGCAATCCTAGGCTTCCAATATCTTTTATAAAACAATATACCAAATAGATACAGTGGGGCAAAAAAGTATTTAGTCAGCCACCAATTGTGCAAGTTCTCTCACTTAAAAAGATGAGAGAGGCCTGTAATTGTCATCATAGGTATACCTCAACTATGAGAGACAAAATGTGGAAACAAATCCAGACAATCACATTGTCTGATTTTTAAAAGAATTTATTTGCAAATTATGGTGGAAAATAAGTATTTGGTCGCCTACAAACAAGCAAGATTTCTGGCTCTCACAGACCTGTATCTTCTTCTTTAAGAGGCTCCTCTGTCCTCCACTCATTACCTGTATTAATGGCACCTGTTTGAACTTGTTATCAGTATAAAAGACACCTGTCCACAACCTCAAACAGTCACACTCCAAACTCCACTATGGTGAAGACCAAAGGGCTGTCGAAGGACACCAGAAACAAAATTGTAGACCTGCACCAGGCTGGGAAGACTGAATCTGCAATAGGCAAGCAGCTTGGTGTGAAGAAATTAACTGTGGGAGAAATAATTAGAAAATGGAAGACATACAAGACCACTGATAATCTCCCTCGATCTGGGGCTCCACGCAAAATCTCACCCCATGGGGTCAAAATGATCACAGGAACGGTGTGCAAAAATCCCAGAATCACACGGGGGGACCTAGTGAATGACCTGCAGAGAGCTGGGACCAACGTAACAAAGTCTACCATCAGTAACACACTACGCCTCCAGGGACTCAGATCCTGCAGTGCCAGACGTGTCCCCCTGCTTAAGCCAGTACATGTCCGGGCCCGTCTGAGGTTTGCTAGAGAGCATTTGGATGATCCAGAAGAGGATTGGGAGAATGTCATATGGTCAGATGAAACCAAAGTAGAACTGTTTGGTAGAAACACAACTTGTCGTGTTTGGAGGAGAGAGAATGCTGAGTTGCAACCAAAGAACACCATAACTACTGTGAAGCATGGTGGTGGCAACATCATGCTTTGGGGCTGTTTCTCTGCAAAGGGAACAGGAAGACTGATCCATGTACATGAAAGAATGAATGGGGCCATGTATCGTGAGATTTTGAGTGTAAATCTCCTCCCATCAGCAAGGGCATTGAAAATGAAACATGGCTGGGTCTTTCAGCATGACAATGATCCCAAACACACCGCCCGGGAAACGAAGGAGTGGCTTCCTAAGAAGCATTTCAAGGTCCTGGAGTGGCCTAGCCAGTCTCCAGATCTCAACCCCATAGAAAACCTTTGGAGGGAGTTGAAAGTCCATGTTGCCCAGCGACAGCCCCAAAACATCACTGCTCTATAGGAGATCTGCATGGAGGAATGGGCCAACATACCAGCAACAGTGTGTGACAACCTTGTGAAGACTTACAGAAAACGTTTGACCTCTGTCATTGCCAACAAAGGATATATAACAAAGTATTGAGATGAACTTTTGATATTGACCAAATACTTATTTTCCACCATAATTTGCAAATAAATTCTTTCAAAAATCAGACAATGTGATTGTCTGGATTTATTTCCACATTTTGTCTCTCATAGTTGAGGTATACCTATGATGACAATTACAGGCCTCTCTCATCTTTTTAAGTGGGAGAACTTGCACAATTGGTGGCTGACTAAATACTTTTTTGCCCCACTGTAGCTCCCAACTGTCCCTGGTTTCGAGGGACTGTCCCTCATTCAGAACAAAGTCCCTCTGTCCCTCCTTCCTCTGTATTTGCCCCTTATTTTGGTCTGATCTATATAGTTGTATTTAAAATGCACCACTTATTCATCAAAATGTGTTTTGCAGTGCTAAACTTTTCATCCAATTTCTAAATTGCTGCATTTGTAAATTCCAAAATCCTATATAAAGATATAGGTAGTGGTAAATAAGCACTTATGGGCTTAACCAATCGTTTCTTTGTACAATTCTCCTCTTAAAGGGAGCGTGGGGGGGGGGGGGGGGGGGTCCTATAACTACATCCTTTTGCTAATAGGTGTCCCTCATTCCCATTTCAGGAAGTTGGGAGTTATGCAAAATTTTCTCTTGTACTATATGCATAGAAAAAGAAGTATTTTATTGAATTAAAAAATCATTTTGTAAGCCTGTATTAATGCTTCTCTTTTCGATGAAGTCAATAAGGTGCATGAGTTATGTTAATTACACTGCATATTTTATCACACAGTAATTTTTTAAAACATTCAGTTAAATTAATATAAAATGGCAAAGGTATAAAGCTGCTAATTGTTGCAATGAAATAGCTTTTTAACCACTGATATTTTTTTTTCTCAGTTCACGCACATCTTTTTTTCTCAGTTAACACACCAGGATAAGGATTTGTATTTTTCTAAAAAAGTAACAGTTATGACCAATTACTTAAATAAAGAGCCTTATTCTTGTGTTAAAGCTCTGTAAATTAGGCCTAGTAGCTCCTCACGGTTAACACTTTCAGTTTAAATTTAATTATTAGAAGT